>NC_133348.1:36431034-36531034 GCF_030506205.2 Paramisgurnus dabryanus
AACATAATGTCTGTGGGTTTTTTGCCCATAACGATAACAGAATATATTTTGCTATCTTTACAAATTCTATTAAAGGATATAGTCTAGTAGCCAGCCCATAGAGCCCCACTGTGAACCCGGAAATGTTGAGTACACCAAAGTTTTATTGCATGAATGGGAAGTATAGGTCCCCAACATACAGAAACTGCCGGATGCTAATTTGCATATGTTGAGCAATTTGCATAATTAGCATAATTAGCAATATTAGCTTAATTGTCCATTTTGGTCACATATTTTGCACTGTATGGCCAATTTCTACAATATGTAAGTGGTTTTAGAGGTTTTAGAGGATTCTGATTTCATTTCTGCCACTTTCAGACTTCAAAATGGTAATTCTATAACAGATTTGGATTAATTTAGACACTTTTTTATTAATTCCGAACAAAATTTTAGGTTATTTTTATGGTAAACACTATATTCTCACATTTCAGAATCACAAGAACTCATGCTCTTTGATGTGAATGTTGATAACCTCAATATGTTTACATTTCTTAAGGTCTGGTCATGTTTTTATGCAAATAAGCTGTTGCAGTGAGCTGTTATATACAATAAGTATGTTGTGAAGCAAAGGAGCATAGTCTA
Organism: Paramisgurnus dabryanus; assembly: GCF_030506205.2. Lineage (NCBI taxonomy): Eukaryota > Metazoa > Chordata > Actinopteri > Cypriniformes > Cobitidae > Paramisgurnus > Paramisgurnus dabryanus. Next base: position 36,431,656 of record NC_133348.1, read on the forward strand.
TTTTTAAAGTCGAAATTATCCTTGCAGATTTTTTTATATTCTTATATCATATTTATGTTTTCACATTAAGATAAAAGGTTATAATGAGTTATAATGACAGTTTTGTTCAGTACATTGTAAATTTCTATTCAGATCCATTTTGTGAGTGAATCTGGTGTTCAAAAATTAGTTACCATTATAAAAAAAATTTGTATTCTTCTTTTTTTAAATTCAGACTTCTTGTGATTTGATCAGGAATGGATTAAAAACATTTGATATTCAGTGTTCTTGCTGCTTTCTCAAGTTGTCGTGTAGTATTAATTTAACCATTCGGATCTAGGTTTAAAGGACAAGTTCGGTATTTTACACTTAAAGCCCTGTTTTCAGATTGTTTATGATGAAATAGAACGGTTTTGGCTGAAATTTTGACATATGCGGCTGCCCTGAGAATTTTTGGGTGTTTGTGTTTCACCTCACACCTCTAAAATGGGTTTAATGGTGCACTGGAACAATCCTTTCTAAAATGCATTAAACTTTCGTTTACAAAGACGTGAAACTCAGTGAGTGGTCAGGGGTGTTCACTGACATGCTCACACAAAAATCGCTGCAAAAGATGCTATTTCACTATTTCATCATAAACAATCTGTAAACAGGGCTTTAAGTGTAAAATACCGAACTTGTCCTTTAAGTACTTTCAAAACAAAGAGAAACGTTTTGATCAAGTCGAAATGTCAGGAAAGAAGTGTCTGTTTGCACCATGCAGTGGCAAAAATAGCGACTTTAAAATATCTTTACAATCAGAGGAACTCTGTAACCTTGGATGGAGCCCGTATGAAATTTACCGAAAGCGCAAAAGGCCCCCAGCAGTGAAAGCACTACCTCCTACAGAACGTAATATGCGCCTTCATGGAAGACGTGCCCACCTACAGGTGCTACTATGAAAATCAGCTGACCAGCCTGATCCACCGGTTGTGGATATCACCTTGTTTGGATGGGACAAGAAGATGGGTCTAAAGGAAGGAGAGGAACTGCTTATGCCCACACAGGATTCAAGTCCAGTTGCTCCTCCTGCTTTGTTAGATGTTGTCAGCTGTGGTTTCAAAGCTGTGTTGAAACCTTGTACATCAGCAAAGTCCAGCTGTGTAGCTGCAGGTCTGGGCTGTACCAGTTATTGTTCCTGCAAAGGCAATGATGGTATATACTGCATACTTACACAACACCAAGAACACAAAGAAAGAGATGAAGGGTCTGGAGAAGATGATGACAGAACACAAGAGAATAGTGAAGATGATGAGGCTGCCTTTTTATTAATTGTGAGGCATAGCAGTTTGCCTGAAGGTGTTAGCCAGTGTGTGCTTTGTGTGGTGCGGAGGTAAGGCCCTCTTGGTTAGCCTTCCGTCTGGCAGGCTGACCCGGGTTGCCCAGACTCAGTTTTAACTCTTCCGTTTGGTGGAGTTTTAACTGGGTCCTCATTTGATTTTGCGACTTGCGGACCAACCTGGAAAGCACATCTGCCATTCTGGAATGGCCCTAGTGACTTGCGGGGCCTGTCTTGTATGGCATATTTACATGTTTGCCTTGGTGCAGAGGTGAAGCCCTCTTGGTTAGCCTTGCGTTTGGCGAGCTGACCCGGGTTGCCCAGACTCAGTTTTAACTCTTGCGTCTGGCGAAGTTTCAGTTTACCCGATTACTATGTATCATACAGTTCCAGGATCCAAGTTATGTCAAATACCCGCATTGCTTTTTCATCCAGAAATGCATAACATTCAGCCTAACAAAGATTCATTGTTTATCCAAAAAGCTATTTTGAATCTTCAAAAGTGTCAGGAGGGGATTCAGCCTCACTATACCCTGTAAACAATGAATCAACATTTATAAGTGCACTCATGATTCTGAAATGTTAGATTATTGTATTTACCTAGCCTAGAAATCTAGACGCACCCTAGCGGCTGCAAAATATATTTGCTGCCAGGGTTTAGTCTAGGCACTCACAATACACTTAACAGCTCCAAAAACCAAAATTTGGTCAGGCCAATCACATCGTGTGTAGCGTCTGTGGGGCGGGCTTAACATGATGACGACAGAGCTGCAACGGTTCCTACTTGAAAACAAAGAATGGCTGCTGCTGCTGGCGAACAGCTATCTTTTGAAGCGGCTTTGGCCGCGACTCTGGAGGACTTAGACTTATGTTTTTCTTTGAGAGAAGAGCAAATAACCCTACTGAAGTCCTTTTTAAGCAAGAAAGATGTGTTTGGAGTTTTGCCGACTGGTTACGGTAACTTCGTCACCTTCTTCGTTGCTCTGATTGGTCATAGCGCTATCCTATTGCGTGCAGAGGCATTTTGAGGGACAACCTTATATCCCGCCCCTTGCATTGAGCCGTTTGTGTGAAGAGTTGCCAGACCTTACATCTTGATGTAGGTCTGGCTAACCAGGCTAGTATTTACCATAAAATAACCTAAAATTATGACTGAAAGTAATAAAAATTTGAATAAATAAATCAAAATTTGTAATAAAATTAGCTCTTTAAAATCTGAAAATGCCAGAAATGAAATCAGCATCATCTAAAACCTCTAAAACCACTCACATATTGTAGAAATTGGCCATTTAGTGCAAAATATGTGGTCAAAATGGACGATTAAGCTAATATTGCTAATTATGCAAATTATGCAAATTGCTCAACATATGCAAATTAGCATCTGGCAGTTTCTGTATGCTGGGGACCCATACTTCACATTTCTGCAATAAAACTTTGGTGTTCTCAACATTTCCGGGTTCACCTAGTTGGCTACTAGACTAATAAGTCAATTTTCTTAAAAAAAAAATTCCAGATAATTTACTCACCACTGACACAACCAACTGACACAAAGACATTAACTAGTATCATTCCACATACAACAACGTCGGAACGGTCCTCTTTCTCCACACTAGTAAACACTGGGGCGTAGTTTCGCACACATCATCCGTGACCCCTTGACGTGATGACATATTGCGTGAGGTCACACTGCACATCACAGGACCGGATATAGACGAGAAGTTGTGGTTTAAAAGTGCATATTTTACATTTTCTTGTCAAAAATGACAATCGTTTCGCTAGATAAGACCCTTATGCCTCGTTTGGGATCGTTTATAGTCCTTTGAAATTGTTGAAACAAATTGTTAAGTGTTAAGTGTTGGGGTCCATTAAAGTCCATTAAAATGAGAAAAATCCTGCAATGTTTTCCTCAGAAAACATAATTTCTTCTCAACTGAACAAAGAAAGGCATCAACATTTTGAATGAAATCGTGGTGAGTAAATTATCTGGATTTTTTTTTTTTTAATGGACTAATCCTTTAAATGCTTCACAAATTCATAACATGAAAAATACTAAATTTAATGATTTTATTGACTGTATTATTTTGCACAAAAATACCTAACCTTGGCTTGCTAAGATATTGACTTTGATTGTCTCTGTGTTTACTTTAGGCACAGAAACACATGAGGATTCTTGTATCATTTGTTTCAGGAAACTCTTTTCCATCATTAGAAAGTGAAAACAGACCATAATATAAATTTTCACAAGTGGCAGTCTGGTCAGCGCAGGGCCAGACATAAATATTGCGACTTTAGCTTGGTTTTTATTTCGATGCAGATATTTTGTCGTTTTCACAGGCGGGGTCACAAATGTTACATTTTGTGGGATTTTATGTAAAAAACAGTAAATCTCAAATCATGACATTTTTTTCACATATATGCTTAATGTGTGTATGCAGACAGGCTCTCTTTGTCCACCGTCAGGCTTTATTGGAGCAGCTGAGAGAGGCAGAAGACCCAGCACTTGTGCTACATCTGACCAGCATCTTGCTCTTTCAGAACACCACACACTGCATGTTGCATGCACCTGGACGCTGTGTGCCCCACATTATAAGCTTTCTGGAAAGCAAGATTCCTGAGGTATCTATGAGTCTAAAACTGTAAAACAGAGCTGTGTTAAATTCAGATTGATTTATGTAGTGCTTTTTTACAATGTTGCATTGTTTTAAACTAGCCTTGCATAAAAGGAGAAAAAACAGAAAACATGAAAATGATGAAGTATATAGAATAGGTGGCCACAGATATCAGACCCAACCTGGTCACAACTGAGCTTTTGTCATAATAACTTGTTTTTTTGGTTCCAAGTGGACTCTTGAAGACTTTTACCTTAGGACTATAGTGTTTAGGCGATGTTTTTAGATATTTCGTGCATTTGCACTTTTTTGGTGAAATTTAAATGATAGCTGGCACTATAATAAACTGTCTGAATACTCTCACAATTCCCAGCTTGACATGGTCCACAAGCAGGCATGCATGGTAGTCCATATGCCCTCCAACTGCACCGTTGTGTGAAGCAGGCAGTTATGCAGTCACAGTGGAGGAGGCTTTCTGGGGCAAACATTTCACATTGCCAATGCAGTTTGATTAATCGGCCAGCCCTGAAGTATACAATTTTGCTCAGACAAAATTCATCATTGACTACTTAAACCACACACCCCCACCCAGATTTGGGACACATATGACACTTTTACATTGCATAGTAACCTACGGGTTGGGTCGGTCAGCTCACTTTTGGGGGTTTTTCCACTGGGTACAGTACATAATACACAATCCTTTTTTAGACTTTATTTTTTGGATCAGTGATTGGTCTGAGAGAATTGTCACTTCCAGCGTCACCGCTAAATGCAACAAGTTTAGCTTTGCCTTCATGCGTGCGCTGTCTCGAGCAAACCTATTGTCATCTGTGCTTCGATGTAAATTCCACAACAACAAATTAAAGGGTTTAGCGGTACTGAGCCTTCACATGGCAGCCCTTTTTTGACTAATTTTACAGTACAGTTCTAATGCCTTTATTCTTTATTGAAATCAAAAAAATTTTATGAACTACAGAAACCACCATCACTAGGCAAAACGATAAGAGAAAAGAGGATTATGAAATTACTGAAGGGCAATTGTACTTGTTTTCCACATAAAGGCCACCATTTTGAAAATGAGGCTTTTCTTGGAGTCAAGCGTTTAATATTATTTTTTAAGTACATCTGATACTACTGTAAACCACGGAGAAACCTTTTGTTAGAATTTATATGGGATCAAGCCATACTTGCAGCTGACTCTTAACTCTGTTTTTGTGTATTCTTAGGAGCAGTACACACTGTTGTCTCAGTATCAGAGTCTTGTGGTTAAGCAGCTGATCGGACACGGTCATGGCCAAGAGAAGAGTGATCTGCAAGAGAAATCCACATCTGTGCACGGCGAGGATGTCCTTGAGAGCCTTCAGAAGGAGCTCCACAGTCTCACCAGGGCCGTTAAAGACCTTGTCCTTACTCCGAGTAAACCATCCATCACAGAGTAATACAGTCTATTAAAACAAACATGTATAACCACAGATAATAATGTCTTGTCACATGAGAGCTGTAATTTTAAATGTGAAATAAATGACTGAATCAGAGCGTGGTGCCAATGAACCATAACAAGTTTTGTAATGGTGTGATTTTGGACTGGTGAATTACAGCATTTCACCCAAATTGCTGACCAAGAAACATTGGGTACCCATTGACTATGTGATTTAAAAGCTCGCCCTTGTGATTTTATGCCATTTTTAACCATAACAGTTGTGCATGTACAGTCCATGTATAGGGGCTTTCGCACCGCATGAACATTTTCATATTTTCTAACAGAAGTACCCACATTTTGGCACGTGGAACTGCATACACCTGTAGTTCTAGGAACACATTTTCAGGGGGATCCAGCACAACAGGTACTACCTGTGAATTTTCAGTGCATATGCAATCAGGAAAATGACCCCGGGAATTTTTTTTTCATGGGATCATTCTGGTGATGGGTTGCTATAGTATTATTAAGTTCCTAGAACAAACCAGTGCGCAAAGCCCTTATATGTCCTCACAAATATGACCTGCAGAACTGTACAAATTTTGTGTGAATATACTTAACAAAACATCATTTGTTTGACATTACTATTTTATAAAGTTTTATTCATGTAAAATGTAATTCTTTCAAATACATTTCTATGGATATACACCTAAATAGTAAAAAACGACATATTATATATGGAGCAGATTGCTACCCACTGTTAAAAATGTTTAAATAATTTACCTGAATTTACCAAAGACTAGTATGTGTGAAAGGAGTTATAGTCTCACTCATTCATTATCATTTTCACTCGCTCTCTCTGTGTGGGTGTGCATGTGTTGCATTTTGAATGTTCAACAGTCTCTTAACAATTCTCATTTGTTTAACATTGTGGCTGATATTGTAATTGTATTCAAAATTTTGAATTTGTTAGGATCTTTTCCATTCGTTTCTCATGGCCGGTCAGTTTTGACTTCAAAATGACTACAAACATCACCTAAGAAATAATAAATTGTACGACCCAGTTTCCACTCTGAAGTATATGTTAGAATGTCCCAAAATGGTTTAATTATCACAGAGAAGAAGAAAAGTAAGCAGGTGTGTTGTGTTTGCACTTTTTGGGGAAGGAAATGGTCATCAATCGTAGAATGGGAATGAATGTGAGGCTTTATCTCAGATTGTGGGGTGTCACAACTTAATTAACATACAGACCAGCTGTTAAAACAAAAGTAACTCGTTTAGATAAGAGTGATAAACTGAAACTGTGTACAAGGTCTGAGATTTTGATGTTCAACCTGACTCTGATGAACCCAGTTAACTTCATGCTTTGTCACTGCTACTTTTGATGTCCTCATTATTTTTTCTTACACCTTACTGTAGTTTCAATGTTTAGATTGCAAGTCTAAAGAAAGTCTTAAACCAGTTTCATTAACAGTTTCTCAAAGTTTTTTTTTTATGAGGCTATATATGTAAAATTATTTTACATATGTTATATTTTGTCTACAAATGTTTATTAGCACCTATATGTAAGCAATAAGGTATGAGAGGCTTTGCTGTATTGTGAATAAGTAACGGCTGAAGGGCGTTGTTAGGCACGACGTACCTTATTGCATTTATAAAACGGTAACCACACAATATTAAATAACAAAAAATGTATTAGTGCAACTTTCATGAAGTTAAATCAATAAACGCATTCCTTCTGCTAGAAAAAAGTAGTCCCTGACTGTTAACAACAAAGTTCCAATGTGTAATATGCATCAAAGCTCAAATAAAAACAACAAACCGGTCTTAAACTGATACGTGTGGTTGCTATGGGTGTTGTTAAGGGCGCAGTGATAAATAGAACCGTTGGGTGAAGCGATCTTATCCGTGTTTTATTGTGAATAAAGCACAGCTATTAACAATCAGCATCAAGGATTGGAACTAATCGTTTTATAATAACTCTTGACACAGCTAGTTTAGAACATTTAGAATAGTGGTAAGGAAAAGTCTGATATTCAATTCTGACTAATACAACTACTAACCTACATTTCAATGCAATTGTATTATGTGTACATGACAGACAAACAATTGATCTTAAAGTTTTAGTGGTCTCTATAAGTAAAATATAGAAACGACTCACTCAATGGGTTAAATGCAGAGGTCACATTCTGATTACGGGTTACCATATCTTGACAATTTCAAGAGGGGTATATTTCCCTATAATATTGCATCAAAAAATAGTATCAATCATTACCATAGTACCCTGTAGTTATAAAATACTTTTCCATATATTGTTAATACACAGGTTTGTTTTGGTACAGCTAACTTTACCAATATTTAAGGATAATACCCCATTGATGTTTTTATTAATATTACAACATCGATAAATAAAATTCACCATATTTACACCGATCAGCATACCATTATGTTCAACACAAGTTTATTTAAAAATACAATAGGTGAAGTTTAGGAAATGCAATACATTACTATGTTTAACTGGTGTATAATATCACCTGATAATGGCCTTTGTTTTTATTACCTTAGAATGAGCCAATGTGTATTAGAGAAAAACATTTACTGTATAGTGTACCCCCCCCCCACACACACACACACACAGACACAGAAACACTATCAATTGTTGTGATTGTTTTAATTAAAGCTTAAAATTGTAGTCATGGCAGTTTGTAGTCTAGTGGTTAGAGAGTCGAACTTGTAACCCCAGAGTTGCCGGTTTTATCTCCCAGCCGGTGGGTTGCAACTGTGGTGCCCTTATTGCTCCCCAGGTGCTGAGATAGCTGCCCACTGCTCCAGGTGTGTGTGCTCACTACTCACTGAGATGGGTTAAATGCAGAGGTCGCATTTCGAGTGTTCAGACTTGACAAGCTTGTCACTTTCAAAATGAGAAACATTGTGTATTTTTTCACACCTTTCTTTGCTCATATTTACCAAGGGGGGTAATATTTTTCTACACAACTTTATACGGTATCCTTTTAATGCATTTAAACCAGTTTTTAATGAGAAAAATTAGGCGCCAGGTCATTGACCCATAAAGTCAGTCCACGTGATCCTATCAACATTCGAGGAAGAACATCTTTAGTTAATGTCTGAAACTGTTACAGCTCAGGGTAAAGGTGCAGTAACAGTAGTTTCAGATGGATATACTGTTGGCTTACTGTGATGTTTTAGAAAAAACTTGTCTCCTGTTGCTATGAGAACAGCACTTTCTTTCTCTTGAGTCAAACTATAATAAAATCAAGCAACACTGGTGAAATACAAAAATAAAGCAGAATCCAAACTACAAACAACAATTGTCATAATTAGATGTGAAAGAATATCTCCGTTTAATAAATGAATATTTCTCTGCATTTTAAATGTTAAACATGAACCCTTATTTTATGTTATTTTATATTACAATAATCTAGTTAACTATGAAAATAATCGTAACATTTGATTAGCAACTAAAGGTCTCTAATGTACATACAAGTACTCAAGGACAATAAATGCTGCACCCAATGGTTGTTAAAAAATAAGTTACACGTTTAATGAAAATATTTTATCACAAATCACTGTAACACAACATACACAAGCATGCAAAAATGCAATCACTCTATCGCTCATGAATGTTTATGCACATAAATGCAGACTAAAGCAATTCACAGTACATTAAACATTTGATTCACTGTGACCCTGGGAATGTAACCCATCACACCCTGACACCACTACCACTGTAGCACAGTTTTATTTATTTTGGAAAATAAGCAAAATAGTTATTGTAGTTACTAAAGTGACATGAGTACAGTATGTGTAAAAACAGTGTGACGGACTAAGGTTTCTAAACACAATTGTCTGAGATAACATATGTGTGCTAAGTGATGCTAATTTAAGATAATTTTTTTAAAGAAAAACAAATTCTTTTGTCAAGACCCAGTAGAGAGAGTACCAACTTCTGGTTGCTAAGCAATATGTACTGTTGCCGAGTAATAGAGTTCCACACATTGGTTATGATGAGCTTCAAAAGCCCACAACATCCTCATTAGTGGTGACTGGGGCAATAATGAACCCCATGAGGGGCATTGCCTTCTGAATCTGAAACATGATTTATATTGTCCATGATAATTTTTCTCAGCTAAATGAACCTATAACCCTTCAAAAGACACACACAGACTGCATGAGCTTTGAAGAAAAATGACACCATCAGAAATATCTTCTCCCTTACTGAACTGTAGGATTTTTTTCATGTCAAACAGATAATTATATTTTCACATGTTTGATCCTTCCTGTGAAACCCCAGCTAGTAATTTTTGTGATAAACGGTTTTCTACATAAAATAATCCTACATAATGTATAAATGTGAAAATATATGATGATATATATAGATAATATTGATATCTTTAATATTTACTGAATAAGGTCATGTCAATGATTGAAATCAATGTGAAATTAATGGGCCCTATCATACACCCGACGCAGTGCGGCACAAAAGTGTTTTTTACTAGTTTTAGCCCAATGCAGTTGTCATTTTCACATCCAGTGTCACATAGTTTAAAGGCGGAGTCCACGATGTTTGAAAAACACGTTGGAAAAGGAGACGGGCCGACTACCAAAACACACTTATAGCCAATCAAATCAAATCAAATCCCGAGTTGCGTATGTGTGGGGCGGGTCTATCAACAGAAGGTCCAGATTCTATTGGGGTAGGGGCGTGTTTGTTTAGGTGATTTCAAATATCAACATTGGCTTTCAAACATCATGGACTCCGCCTTTAAATAGCAAATGCATTTGCACCCATGTGTGCGCGCAGGTGCGTTCCAGTCAAAAACGAGATGTGTTTAGGTCGAGGGGCAACCTTCCAATCTCTCTGATGAAGCCAATAAGGAGTCAATTCCCATAGACCTCCATGTTAAAATGCCCAACTTTACAGTAGAAAATAATATGTTTCCAGCCTGGTACAAAACGTATTTTTGGTCTATATAGCTCATTTTGCCCTTCAAGACAACTGTAAGGGGGTGATTTTTTTGTAACTCATCCGTTTAAATTATATTAAGCCTTAAACTTCTGCATAATTATGTGACGGTTGAACAGCCACTGTTGTCACTTGAGTCGAACTAGGCGAGCGTGGTTTCAGCAACCAGCCATGTCAGCTTCACCCATGCCCCACCTCTTAACCCATTTTTGGTAATCCGCAAGTGATGCGCGGTGACACGTGGCCAAGATGGGGACGGCAGGCAATGCCTACTTTAAGCTTCAAAAATGCTCATCACAAACAAATGGGTGACGTCACTACGTTTACTAAAATAGACTACGCCATTGACCAACTAAAATCTGGTCTAAAGTCTAAAGTCAATTGCGCAATATTGTTTTTGTTATTTAAAGAGCGCGTTAGTAATATGCACCTATAAACCAGACGACAACGCGCGCACACTTTGCTTAATACACACACATATACACATTTTTAAACATGAAAAATTAAAGGATTAAAATGTGAAATATTATTATTGTGTCTCTTGGACATAAATGAGGACATATTAGAAGACATTAAAGGCTTGACAAGCTGCTTTACCTGTGGTAAAGTGCAATTTATTTTTTAAATGTTACCATTTAAAATGCATTTTTTGTAAAGAACTTTTGTTAGCGATTAGAATCAGAAAGATGATCAAAACATACACAGAGTTCACAATGTTGTAGAATTAGCTGATGCTTCAGTTTTTATAAATTGAGTTAGAGCACCACCTAACACATAATAATTCAAGATTACCGTTAAAACTCATCAAGGAAGCATCATTGGCAGGGAAATGTTTTTATCTTAATTGACTAGAAAACTCGTCAATGGTGGGGAAAGAGTTAAAGGGGATGAGACTCTCATTGTTTTATTACATGTACGCACAAAACACACCTCTTACACGAATAGGAACAACCATTTTTGACAAATGATGCTAATAATTTGATTGGGAGACTAGCCTGGATTTCACAGACAAGGAATTTTTCATATTGGAAATTAAAATGCACACTTGGAAAGACTGAAAACATAGCACTGCATTGTTTCCATTGAAGTTTACAAGATGGTCTTTGAAATATTTTCGAATCATTCCCTCTCTCTGCCTCTAAGCAATTTATTTAGATAAAACCAAATAGGAAAATGTCTTTTAAGTTCTGACTATCAATTTACATTTCATGAATTGGAAATCACAATTTAAAATTCCTTAAAATTTCCAGGTTATCCATGACAGCAACCCTGGATTTACTTTACAAGATTATCAAAAACTTTCCATACAGTCGATCAGATTGGAATATTGTCAGCTTTAATTGTCAAATGCTTTTTCTTTTTAACACTAAACATACAGTAATCATACAGAAAATAGTGTTGTTTATTATTGACATTTAAATAACTTAATTAAAAAGAAATGCACGTGTACAAAACAAGCACATCACAAATCCAGAAAAAACTATAGAACAACATATTAAACTCTTAAAAATAAAGGTGCTTCATGATGCAATAGAAGAACCATTTTTGAATGAATGGTTCAATAAAGAACCCTTAACATCTGAAGAACCTTTCTGTTTCACAAAAGGTTCTTTGTAGTAAAATAAAGTTCTTTACATTATAAAAGGTATGAAAGAAGTTGTTCTTTAAAAGAAATTTGACTGAAAGGTTCTTTGTTGAACCAAAAATGGTTCTTCTACAGCATCGCCATAGTTTAAGTTTAAGCATCTTCATTTTGTGTAGTACATTCATGGTATTAAAGAGAAGGAAAAAACATTTTCACCAAATATAGCAGCACCTGGCTGGTAAATACAGAACAAAGTTCTAAAATATAAAAACATTGTGCAATTAAAGTAGTTTCATGTACAGGCTCTGTAAACTAACATCAGTACAATTTTTTTACCATTAAAAATCCTGCAGTTTTAAGGGCAAACATATCACAGCTTGTCAAGACTGAGTTAATAAAAAAGCACAACAGAAAAATGCTAAAACATCCCCAGCTATATCACAGAGTGATGCTCACCACACACATAAACAGCACTGGGGCGGATGCGTCGCTTAGTGTGACCAGGCAGCTCGGGTAGGAACTTCAAGTACTTGGGCACTAGATCAAGGCATGCATCACGAAATTTCTTGATTCGCCAGTAGTAAATCAAAGGATTCAGAGCTGATTTGAGGTAGCAGATCCACAGTAACCACGTACTGATCTCAAAGAAGTTCTGCCTGTTGTAAAAAGTACGACTGAAGGTGGACAGCAGGCTATAGGTGGCAAATGGAGCCCAGCAAGCAGTGAAGACTGAGAAAAGAATAAGGATTGTGGTAAAGGCACGCGTTTTAAAACTCATGTCAACATTCATCTGAAATGGCCTCTGTAGACTCATTAGACCCAGCTTGCTGGCCTGGCTCAAGCACACGGAGTCAGGATGGGAGTGGATGCGCAGGGCATTGTGGCGGAGTGTATTCAGGATCCCCATGAACGTGTACAGCATTACCAGAAATGGTACAAAGAAGAATACCAGCATAATTAGCATCACATACGCATGGTACCCACGCTCAACTGTATATCCAAAAACACATTGTGGTGCTCTGGGCGGGGTGAATAAGGCAGGTTGTCCAATGGCAAGAGGGAAGGAGAGGCAGAAAGATGTAGACCATGAGACTGCAATTAACACTTTGGCTCTGCGTGGACTTAATTTATCCTGCTTTTGCACAATAATTAGGAAACGGTCCACACTGATGATAAGCAAAATAGCAACACCCTCCAACAGAAACATCCAGAAAAACATAGCCAAAACATGACACAACACCTCTCCGAAGATCCAGCGCGTAGTCACCATGGTGACTAGAGCAAAAGGCATGTTGAGGACTGCTAACATCATATCAGCAAACGCAAGGCTGGCCAGCAAGATGTTAATAGCAGAACGCATAGCAGCTTTCTGGTAAACCATCAAACAGACGACCATGTTTCCAAGGAAGGCAAGTAGTAGCACACAGATGATAGCCAAACAGAAGAAAACCTGAAGGGGCAGGTTAAGGCCCTGAACGGGATCCTGATACACAGATGTAGGTGTTACGAATTCTGATGGAGTCCTGAACTCTACAGAGTTGTTTTCTTTTGCTGATGAATTCTCCATTCTCCTCTTATATCTGCTGACGAGGTTTCTTTCAGTTTCTTAGGTGTGAGGAGCACAGGTGGCTAATGGGAAAATAAAGCCTTCTTTTTGCAGTTACATTGTAAAGAGCGGAAGCTCAGGCAATATGACAGGTCACTAGCACACATCTTAGTATGGAGGCAGATCCTGTAGAAACATAATAGATAACAAAGATGTAAGAATTCACAATGCAACAAATATCTGATAAAAACAATTCATATGATATAGACTGTTGTTTAGATTACTTTTTAGTTCCAAACCCTTTTAGTTTTTCTATCAGTTAATGCAATGATTCCCATCTCAATTAAGATTTGATCTCATTTACTTTTAAGAAAAATGTCTCTCGTTTGTCCAGTCTTTGACCTAGAAGCTATGAATTTAGAAGCCACCAAATACCTCCATGTTTTCCCTATTTAAAAACTATTACACAAGTAGTTACACGAGTAAGTATGGTGGCACAAAATAAAACATGATGATTTTTAAGCTAATAAAGCTTGTGTTCAGTTTCAGCGTGTCTCCGGATTCTATGGCGATAACAACTGGCTCTTGTTTTGAAAGTCACGACCATGCGTTGCATTTTCTTTCTCCCATTTTTTTATACTATTATTATTAACAAACCATATCATTACTAAAATCTAAAAAGTTTGCACAGAGATGGTAGCAAAAAAGCAAAACTAATGTCAAGCTCATTGCAATCTTATCTCAAGATAAGATTAAGAAAATATTAACTTACTTTTATAAAATAATGTATAAAAACACTGCTTATATATTTTCAAGTATTTATTTATTATACATTAAATAATACAATTTTAACAGTACATTTACAGAAATGTTGTACTCAATGTTAAATTAGCTCTGCGTCCCTCCAATGAAATGACAATCTCAGAAATGGCCCCAAGCCAGTTTGAGACCCCTACATTAAAACAATCTTTAAAGTGCTAGCATGTTAAAAGTCCAAATCTGAAAAGTGTTCTCTGGTGTATATACAATAAAAGTCATAACTGGAAAGGTAAGTCCACAAACTCCACAGACCAGCAACCGTTTGAGCTAACTGTATAAATTGTAGTATCTTAGCACTTATCTTATTATTGCCACCTTAAAGCTCACATAAAGCACCACACCGTTTCTGCTAATCTCATGTTAAAGAAGAAGTTCACTCCAAAAATGGTCCCATACCATAGTCATTTTTCCTACTATGAAAAGTCAATGGGCCGGATTTTAAAGGTGGACTACTCCTTTGATCTTATATACCTAGAGAGTTGTATTGCACCTTTTCAAATATATAAAGACCTTTTAGTTTTATCAGACTAATAAAATACAGATCAGCTTATGTTTTTAAATTAAAATGTGATCATGTGCATCAGTATATAAGATCAGTGCATAAAAATCTGCTGCTGTCTGTAATGGCAATCCATACAGAGACTGTGTAATGTATTATGCTCTATTTGAGATGAATAAAAATTCATTATTTGTCATGCACAATATGCGGCTCTTCATTTGAAATCCAAAAACATGAAAAGAAGAAAATCACAGCTAAGAAGAACAATGATAGGATGAGTATTTACCATTACGTGCAGTCATGTTTATAAAGGCTAGGTGTAAAAAACCTTATGTTTTGTGTTGTTTTATTTGTAAAGTTCTTTTTATAGCAAAATTTCAGCTTGAATAATGCTCTCTTCGCCTGTTGCTGTCTGTAACGCCTCATGTGAAAGAGAAAGAACTCTGTTTATGTTTTAAAGATCGCTCTGCATCTGATCTCTATCAAAAGTCCTCAGCTTTTTTGCTCAAAATTTGGTGTTTTTGAATAAACCTAACCATATTTGAGATGTGATAAAAAGAGAAGTATAAAAGCTTTGATTTGTTTGAAAGCAGAGGGTTCTTTCATTTGATATATTTGTATGTTTAGATATTTAAAGAAGAACATTTTCTGGAAGGCATTAAACTTTTGTGAAAATCATGAAAAATTTTGGTGCTGGCTGGCAACTTAACTTAAAAAAAAATGCTGGTAGGGAAAGAGTTAAAGAAGACATTTCACAAGACTTTTTAAAATGCAAAATAAATCTTTGGTGTCCTCAGATACTACATATGTGAAGTTTTAGCTCAAAATACCCTATATAGATAATTTATTATAACATGTTACAATTGCCACTTTGTAGGTGTGAACAATTGTGCCATTTTTGTGTGTGTCCTTAAAATGCAAATGAGCCTATTAAATGCAAACACTGATCGCCATGATGGTGGCTTGTTGAACCTGAAACTCAATTGTGCTGTCAATTAGGGATGGGCGATATCTTATCGTTTGCAATATACAGCCGAAATTTATCCTCACGGTAAAAATCTGAGTTACCTGTGGCGCGTGGTCGGTGAACTCAGTGTTGTATTTGTAAACAATGGCGGGTTATGACTTAATATCCACGGCCCGTATTTTGTCTGTGGCAAACGCTGACGGTTGCGAAGTTGCTTGTGACTAGGGATGCACCGATAGGATGCCGATACCGATATTAAACACTTGTATACCACACTATACAGTTGGTCTATTAGATAGTTTATTTCTGCATCAAATTATTTTTACTGAACATGGATTGGATCTAATTAACATTCAACTGACCAACATAATAAGAGAGGCACAAACTAAGTTAAAACAAATATAATAAGACAGCCTGACAACCTTCAAAGGTGTTTTTTGCTACTCAGCATTTATTTTATTAACAACATTAACTCATTTTTTACATATAATGGATTTCTTTATGCAGTTAATTAATAAACAATCGGTATCGGCCTTTCTCGTGCTATTGCCGATATGCCGATGGTTTCAAATTCATCAAAAATCGGCCGATAAATATCGGTGGCCGATACATCGGTGCATCACTACTTGTGACCAAACAACATTGCGTTAGGCGGCGTCAATCGGAACCTGCGTTTGCACATTAGGCTTCACAGAGGAGCGGGGTAAAGTTAGTTTTAGGTTTGATATTCGCTGCATATCCACCTAGGCTGCTTTAGGGGGCCGTCTGCAAATCACAGAGGGTGTGCTAAGGACGAATGCAATTTGGCAAATAGATGGTAAACTGTTTGAAACAACTTTGGTGAAGAAATGTGGATGTTAACTTCAGGTGTGCTCGACTTTCAAGCAGCACATGTATGGAAACGGCTGTAAACAGTGCGGGGGTAAACTCGTAAAATCTATAAAAAAAAATGCTGTTAAAAATAAAAAAATACGTTCTGATTGGGCCGAAGCTGTCAGCGGTGTCTGACTTTGTCTGTTCTAATGCCGGTAATCCTATATTTTTTGTTCACAAATAGCACTTACTGGTAAATTACTGGTAATCCTACAACCTGTCTTACTGGTTAATTGGGAGTACTGATTTACCAGAAAGGTTCTGTTCACACATGACCTGTTAACTGTAAATTACCAGTAAAGACTGTATGTGTGAAAGGGACTATTGACTGTTTCACACTAAACTTCTTTACTTTATCAGGTTACTTTAACATGTTTGTTACTTCATCAGGATTTATTTGCAGTTGTACTCTGTTGTAATTTTGAAACACATCTTAAGACATTGTTACTTTTCCTGTTTGGAACTTGTAATTGATTTGAATTCAGGGCTCAACGCAAATAATTTTTTGTACTGG
Source organism: Paramisgurnus dabryanus (assembly GCF_030506205.2). Taxonomy (NCBI): domain Eukaryota; kingdom Metazoa; phylum Chordata; class Actinopteri; order Cypriniformes; family Cobitidae; genus Paramisgurnus; species Paramisgurnus dabryanus. Next base: position 36,448,766 of record NC_133348.1, read on the forward strand.
CCCAGTCGGGCCAGTATAAAAGGTTTTCACTTTACCTGTAAACTGACAGCAAATTGTGCAAAATATTGCATTGTTTCTTTCGTCGTGTTTTACCCAAGTAAATGTCTGCTTCCAAGATGTTAAGTAATATACATTGATGAAAATATATTTTAGTGACTGAGGGTGAAGCACTGGCCCGATCGGGCAAGTGATAATACTTTTTACTTGCCCATACGTCTCTCACGCTTGCCCCGGGCCACCAGGCAGTCCTTTATGTTGAGCCCTGGAATTATTATTGTGTAATTGTTGTTGTGTGATGTTTTTCAGCACAGTCATTGGAACACAACTTAAACATAACCTAATCTGATATTTTACAGAAGATAACAATTTATTGTCACTTTTATCGTCACCGCAACAAACAACTGAAATTACTGTGATACATTTTTTAGGCTATATCGCCCATCCCTACTGTCAATTTTCTCGCTTTGCACTAAATGGCAGTGCCGGGGTTGGATAGTTCAGATTAAGGGGCAGTATTATTAAAATAAGGGTTTGTTTTGTTTAGATTGAAGCATACCAGATAGCTCGATTGGTGCGGTTAGTTTGGGCAGGTAAGAATGTAAGAACTCAAACTCACCAAAAGCAGACCAAACAAGCGGTACGCTTTAAAACGAACTCTGGAGCGGTTCGTTTGTGGTGAGAACGTGATCCGACTTCGAACTGACCTAACTGCAAAAAGTACTGCACATTTTTTAACTAATCCAGCTGCGCTGTGGAATAAGAAAGTGTTTGTATAGGGTTACAGGGGTTTAAATAAAAATATTTTATTTTCACAGTGATGCATATGTTCCTTTGATTGACTGCCCCCAGTTAATCAAATACTCAAATGACAAATGCACATCCCTAGTTTAGACCAAAGCTATTAGTGTGGTTTAAAAAGATATCCAAAACTTCTAAAAAAGCTACAATCTATCATTTTTTGCATTTGGTCCGGACCAGATGTAAAAGCACCCTAAGATCTCCTTTTGACATCACAAATGGACCCAAATTTCAACAACCTTTTTTCTCACTTGCTTGCAGAGAATGGTTTACTAAAACTAAGTTAGTTGGTTGATCCTTTTCATATTTTCTAGGTTGATAGAAGCACTGGGGACCCAATCATAGCCCTAACCCAAACATAAAAAAGTCAGATTGTCCCTTTAAATTACATTACGAATTGTAATAATACCCCCAAGGTAGAATTATATAGATATATATAAAATGTTCTGGTGAGTGGTAACTTAAGATTTTAACTTAAAAAATACTCAAGAAAAGTAAATCAGACCAGCTTCATACAAAGACACCAAACTGCATTTAAAAGCATCTTGTAGAACACAGATCATTAATCTTATCTGAAACCATAGTGACAGCGGAGGTCAAGGACAGACATGTATGCTTAACAGCTGTGGATCCTAGCAACAGGAAATAAAATTATCAGTCTCCTCAAAGTCTCATCATTTAATGTAAGAAAGTGTCCTAAATTCATTCTGAACTCAAGTGGCCTCAACAGTACAAGAAGTTTCAAGATTTGGCTTGGAACCTATCAATTTTACGATTGCTAAAAACAGCAATACAAAAAATTGTTTTTAATTTGATTTTGTTCCCTAATGTGTAACGTTAATTTGTCACCAAGGTTTTTGCCCCACAACATTCAAAATGTTATAATCTGACCTTTTCCACCCTGTTTTAGTCCAATGACTAGGTCAGATTATATTGTTCCCCTTCTGGTGTAATCGTCAACGTGTATGATTGTGTAAAACCAGCAAAAGCATCCATAATAAAAGACAGTAAACCAAAAAGCTCATGTTAAAAATATAAAAGATCATGGTGTTAAATATTTCTAAAATATTTACAATTTAAAGACAGCCGATTCATTCTTTCCTGTCCTAATACTTTTTAAATGGTAACATGGCCTTGCAAATATATCGCAATACTTAAACACCCTCATAAACGCAATACATCATAAACGAATGCTTTCCCTTCGATAAATGTTTGGAAGTGTATGTTCGCTAAAGATGGAGGAACAAGCAGAGACAATCAACACACATCTTCATTTAAAGCTAATTACTTTCTCAACACTGTTAAATAAGTTGATGTTTACCTTGATTTCAGTCCGTAGCTTAGATGAAATGAATGATGCATTATTTACATCTTCATATGCTGAGTTTAGATGCATCCATCGTCCAGATGTTTGATTCCCCGACAACCCATCATTCATTTCCGGTGACCAAAATATCCATAAAATAGCAAATCATTTACCTTAAGAAGTAATAATATAAAACCTTAACAGACTGTCTCGTTGAAAAACTGTAAACGGTTAAATTAATTTGACTTCTGTCCATGCTGTGTTGATGAACCAATCTGTAAAGCAGATGTCTAAAAACCTGCGATAAATCATGTAGTTTTGCGAGTACAAACGATCTAGAAATAGAAACCCCCACATTACATTTTGTAACAGCGGCTCGTTTCGCATGCGCGTCTATTCGGTCCCAAACACTTTCGCTCACTCGTGCTCTCTGGATCCACTGAAATTGCGCGTCACAGAAGTAAACCAGTGAAAATGCAATGTCGGATTTAACTGACACTTCCTCAACCAATTAAAGTGCAGGTATGCTGGGCTAGAGTTTCTTTTTTGACCAATCATCGTTGTCCCTGCAGCAGTTCGGTTTGGTTGAATCGAATGCTGTTGAGTGTCCTTTCTCTCCAGTACAGCAGGAGGCGCTGCAGCATATAAAAACTGGACCCACAGAAATAAAAACGGAACCCAGAGAAGTTAAAACTTAACCCACACCAGATGAATATGAAGACAATCATAAAAAAGACAATCATAATGATGGTCATGAACTTAGTCTGAATGGACATATGATTTTACACACCAATAAGAGACCGTATCAGTGCAGTCAATGTGGGAAAACCTTTAGGGATTTATTCTCTCTAAAGTCACATCAAACACTATTAGAGAGACCCTATCAATGTTCACACTGTGATAAACGGTTCATTCATAAATATCAGCTGATAGTCCACAAGAGATATCACACTGGAGAGAAACCTTACGTCTGCTCTCACTGTGGAAAGAGCTTCTGTACTTTATCTCATGTCATTGAGTTTATATGAGAGTTCATACATGAGAGAAACCTCATCACTAATGTCTGTGGGAGGAATTTTAGGCAACAGGCTAACTTTGTAAACCACCAGAGAACTCATACAGATAAAAAACCTTACAAAATGATCTCAGTGTGACAAGACGTTTACTCATTTAACTTCCTTAAGCCCATGAGACTTCACATTGGAGAGAAACCTACCACTGTTCTTACTGCGGAGAGAGATTTACTTTTCCTGGAAGTCTTCAGAATCATCAGAAAAAACATCCTGTAGAACAAACTATAATGAAAACACCATAGTGTTTTAAGTCTTTCAATTCTGCTAAAACAAAAAAAAAACGTTGATTTTCTATGAATGACTTTACATTGACCTCTATTATTGGGCTGCATAAAAGTTTTTTTTGACCACTGTGTCAGATTGTCCTCTTTCAAATGACAAATAAACAAGTCGACCAATGAGATCCGAGCATTACGTCCTGTAAGTCAGAAGGCTAAGACGTTGGCGCTACAGCCCACAAAACAAAAATGGTGTAAACACACCATTGAAACAAGTCAAGTTAATTTTATTTATATTTCACAATTGTTCATAGTTCTAAAGCAGCTGTACATGAAATTGAAATAAAGAAAATTATTATTATTATTATTATTATTATTATTATTAAAGAATTTTAAATAGCTGCAAGTGCACAAAGAAAGCGGTCAATTGTCACTGGGCAGTCAACAATATGGCAGCATGAGGATGGGCATCACACCACAACTGGATTGAACCTGTCTGTCTCAGATGTCCTCGTAGATCCAGGGCGAGATGGAAACAGGAACATCGCTGTTAACACAGAGGCCGTTCACATGCAGTATTAAAGCCATACAGTATAATAGATGTGTGCTTAATTCTGATCAAGCTAAATATTGCGGCATTAATGTGTTCAGGAGCTGAATTAGGTGAATGCATGGATAAAGAGATGAGTTTAAGTTTAAGCAGACTTTCAAAGTGACCGACGGACATCCTGAAATACAGATGAATTCGATTATAATACAGTTTCAACTCTTCTTCAATCAATCTAATGAGCTCACCCTGTTCTTATCGGTGATGAAAAATAGGGTGTAACTAATAACAAATTAGCTCATCCTCACTGCTGGCTTATGACCAAAGTAAGTTGCTACACAGGGAGTAAGCAACCATTGACACAATGTTAAAAATTGATTTGTCAATGTGAATCCTATCGAATCAATATAACGTTTGCACCCTCCATTAATATTGAAATATTCAATAAACTACCATAAAGTCAATTTTGCCACTTCGTAGACTTTTATTTCTCAACAGCTGCGATCATTGCTTACTGTCATATACTGTATGTTATCAAGTACAAATGCAGCAGAAAACAAATACATTGTATGCCATAAAGTACACTAAAAAGTAAAGCTGCTGTTAACCATTTATACATTAAAAAGTTATGTTTGTTTCACACATGACACAAGCACATGACACGGACACAAACCTTAGTTAATGTGACTGAATGGACATGAGCTAGAGTGAGTTTTTTTTTATTATCACTTATATGGTCATTTACTGTGTGTCAGTTTTTATATCACAAATTGCATCACAGTCAGGTGTGTAATAGCTTTACCAGTCCATCAAAAATAACAATTTTTAATTGATAACTATGACTATGAATGGAAATGCTCCATTACTGACCCAGAAATGAACTTTGTGATGATAACACATTTGCCAGTCAGACTTGATCTAATAATGATATTTTCCCTGCATAATATCATTATAGTTCCTCTGTCAGAACCTTATAACACACTGTACGATTGTTGAAGATGTAGATCTGGTCAGTTGTGTGTCGTGGGTCGAATCCCTTCCTCTGCAGGCGAGTCTTTTGGATTTGAAAGGTACATATATGTGAGAGAGTTGTGTAGATACATGAAAAGTGTGTTAGATGACACACACTATTAAAAATCCCTGCAAAAAATCTAATTCTACCATTACCTACTGCTTTCCATTAAAATGACATACTGTGGAAGTTTGCATTGTAAAGCACATTTCTTATGGTGACAATATGATTGGATGATGCTGAAATGATCTGAATGTTAGATCTGATCTTGTCGGTGGTGATGTTGTTAATATTGTCTTATTATTTTAATTGAATACTAAAGCATAAGATTATAAAGGTTTGCAATCTTAATACTCTTAGATTTTTTTGTTAAACATATAAAAGATGGTTTAAGTCAGGGATGGACAACTTCGGTCCTGGAGGGCCACTGAGTTTAGCTTCACCCCTAATCAAACACACCTGAACAAGCTTATCGAGGTCTTCAGGATTACAAAAAAGTTACAGGCAGGTGAGTTTTTCAAGGTTGGAGCTGTATAGGACAGTACCCTTCATGATCGAAGTTGCCCATCACCGGTTTAAGAGAAACACACACAGACATCAAGAATCAGAAAACCATCATTTTGTTAAACAACAGGCTTGTTTGAGACACAGCTCACCTGAAATTTAGATGAGAACAGACAGCTGCAGTAAGGGAAATAGTGAAAAAGAGCTTTTAATTTGGACAATTCATCTCATAGTCCAGTCGACCACAAACGTCAACAGAGGCATTTTATCAAGGATGAAATAAATGCCACTGAAAAACCAATAAATGCAGATCTAATTCTAGTGCTGCCAACTTTTGAGTTCAGCTTGAGTGAGATTTACCGGGGGAGAGGGTGCAAGGTTGGCGTCTTGGGGTGGTTATTAAATTATTATTATTATTATTATTTACTAAATGATTATTAAGGACTAAAATTATATAAGTTCTTTACTAAAGTAACAATTTTCCAAACTATTTATTTGATAACAGTGGATTTATTTGTTATTTCTGTGTTGAATTGGCCTGCAGAAAATGGTTTACAATACAAATCCAATTAGATTTTAGAAATTAAATTAAAATAGAAGCTTTTTAGTATATAGTCCTGTGCGCTTTTATTATTTTGTCTTATTCTATAACTTTTTCTCCTGATATAAGTGAAAAAAGTTCTTAAAATCTAATGAAAACTGGTCGTCTCTGTAAAATTGTATTATATTATTTTAATATAGTCAGTCATAAACTAAATGAAACTCAGGGCTGAAAATAAGTCCCACTTCGGCCCTGCTGGTAAAACGTAACTTATTTTGCAAATTATTTGTTTTAAGAAATTTCTCATATTAAGAATTATGTTATATTATTGCAAATTTACTGTACGAGCATTTAGGCAAGCTTAGTCATAAGCAGCGACAAAAACTAGTGATTCTCTCTCTCTCTCTCTCTCTCTCTCTCTCTCTCTCTCTCTCTCTCTCAACCCCGCCCCCTCTATTCCTGTTTTATGTCTTCATCTGGGGTGCCTCGTATTCCCGCTGTCTCGATGTTATTTAGTCTCTGTAACGATCTGGATAACAGTGTACCTGGATGCTAAAGCTAAACACGATGTCAGTTGGATGTAAATAGGTTACCCGTCTGGACCCATCCGACATTGAAATCAGCCATCAGATATTTCTGGAGCTTGTTATTCTGATAAGTAAATCATCATGGATCTGGCATTTATGGCGGCGCAGGTAAGATATTTCATTATTTAGAAAGACAGGCACCATCTATTTATCTTGTTTTTCTGCAAAACAATGTCGTACTATAAACTTAAAGTGCAACTCGTATTAAACTAGAACTAAAGGCTTTGTTTGTAACTTTATTTTAATATTAGAGAGCCGAATCTTTTGTTAAAGCAAACCTGTACCCACTGAGTAATGTGACGTCGAAACAACGTCTTTTGTATGTCTTTTTTGCACGTCCAATTTTGCTCCCATTAAAGTGCAAACTGTGACGCCAGTTATTCATACAAAGCCCAATGGAAGAGAGTGCTCCGGGAAAGAATATAAGTCAAGGTGCTCAGGTCTATGGTTAATCTTAGTTTATCAAACAAAACTTAGAATGACCATGGCACTTTATTTTAGATGGCTACAAACAAAGTACATTACAACGCGTTTCAGCCCATGTCTTCCTCAGGGAGAGGAAATAAATTTAGCAACAAGTGAAAGTTAACATTCAATCATGTGAGTAGTCACTAGTTGTGTGACCAACCTCTACATTAATTAAGTTGTGCTCGACTTCATGCGGTGCTGTGCAGACCGATTGGCGGCTGACTTAAAACAGTGCATGCCGGTTAGTAATTTGGTCTGACTTGAGCCGGTCCTGACGGCACGTGACTGTGTCAAATGGTTTTAAAGAACCGCGAGAGCGATTCGAGATCAACCGCCTTACGCCACATTCAGACAGACAGCGATGTTATCGCTGTGTGTCGCCCATCTCTTTCAATGAGGCGTTTCTAAATCTGCTTGTCATAAACAAATGAGCACCATTTCTCAATAATGCAATTATCTAATCAACCAATCACATGGCTGTTGCTTCAATGCATTTAGGGGTGTGGTCCTGGTCAAGATAATCTCCTGAACTCCAAACTGAATGTCAGAATGGGAAAGAAAGGTGATTTAAGCAATTTTTAGTGTGGCATGGTTGTTGGTGCCAGACGGGTCGGTCTGAGTATTTCACAATCTTCTCAGTTACTGGAATTTTCACGCACAACCATTTTTGGGTTTACAAAGAATGCTGTGAAAAGGGAAAAACATCCAGTATGCCGCAGTCCTGTGGGCGAAAATGCCTTGTTGATGCTGGAGGTCAGAGGAGAATGGGTCGACTGATTCAAGCTGATAGAAGAGCAACTTTAACTGAAATAACCACTCGTTACAAACGAGGTATGCAGCAAAACATTTGTGGAGCCACAACATGCACAACCTTGAGGCGGATGGGCTACAATAGCAGAATACCCCACCGGGTACCACTCATCTCCACTACAAATAGGAAAAATAGGCTACAATTTGCACGAGCTCACCAAAATTGGAAAGTTGTAGACTGGAAAAATGTTACCTGGTTTAATGAGTCTCGATTTCTGTTGAGACATTCAGATGGTAGAGTCAGAATTTGGCGTAAACAGAATGAGAACATGGATCCATCATGCCTTGTTACCACTGTTCAGGCTGGTGGTGGTGGTATAATGTTGGGGGTGGATGTTTTCTTGGCACACTTTAGGCCCCTTAGTGCCAATTGGGCATCGTTTAAATGCCACGGCCTACCTGAGCATTGTTTCTGACCATGTCTATCCTTTTATGACCACCATGTACCCATCCTCTGATGGCTACTTCCAGCAGGATAATGCACTATGTCACAAAGCTTGAATAATTTCAAATTGGTTTCTTGAACATGACAATAAGTTCATTGTACTAAAATGGCCCTCACAGTCATCAGATCTCAACCCAATAGAGCATCTTTGGGATGTGGTGGAACGGGAACTTCGTGCCCTGGATGTGCATCCCACAAATCTCCATCAACTGCAAGATGCTATCCTATCAATATGGGCCTACATTTCTAAAGAATGCTTTCAGCACCTTGTTGAATCAATGCCATGTAGAATTAAGGCAGTTCTGAAGGCGAAAGGGAGTCAAACACAGTATTAGTATGGTGTACCTAATAATCCTTTAGGTGAGTGTATACCATGTAAAATTTCACTGATTAGCCAAGCTTTATTCCAGCCTTTATTTCTAAATACATAGATCCACATTAAACTTTTATGAGTAGTTTTTTTTACCTAATATAGTATTCCTTATATGTTTGTTAGAACAACTATATTTAAAAATATATGTCTCATATAAACACACTGTATTTAACATATACCTTTATTGCCTCAGTAGTATCCCTTCCACAAGTTCTTAAAAAGTGTAAGCTGTTGAGGTATGGCGTGGTGGCCTAAACCAATCGTGATATGATATTTTCCCCATATTGCCCACCCCATTTTAAAGAATTGCAATCAACTCCGCTAATGGACTTCAATGGGGTTTTTCCTGGGTGTGTGTTATGTTACAAACCCTGAAATTTTGTCAGCATGTCAAAAAGACACAGTTTATTTCACCTGATTCTGAACCCCCTTGTTTTGCCTTCTTAATTCAGTTGAATGTTTGGAATACACAGATGTGTGTGTGCGTGTGTGTGTGTGCATATAATTTTGAATGTTCCCAAAATACCCCATAGATAATTTATAATAACATGTTAAAAAGTCACTTTTTAGGTATGAGCAAAATGTACCATTTTGTGTGTGTCCCTTTAGAGGTGGAATACGTAGAATTCGCCACTAGATGGCGCCAAAACAATAATAATACGGATACAGTAATCAAGTCTTATAAATCTTGCGTTTGATGACATCGTTTTATTTCATTAAGGTTATATGTAATGTTCAAAGCGAAATTGTTAGTCATAACAGTTAGATGTTACAGTATTAGTCCAAATTCGATTGTGTGTTAACACAGCACAGAATTAAGTGTTCAAACTTAAAATCCATCATGTATTGACAGTACAAATCTTATTGTGAGGTTATAATGTAAAATGATGATAGACTGTACAGTACCAGTCTGAAAATGACCATCTGCGTTATGTTATATTGCAGTATAATACTTCTTGATGTGCATTATCTCGTCCATGGGAAGACGCACTGATTACAGTCTACACACTAATCTTGTGATCGATGTAATAGCATAAGATTTTTGAAAGGTTACTGTAGATCATTCTTGTGAATGATTGCGTTTGCATACTGTATGGACACTGAGAGACACTGTACTAGTGGAAGTGCACATGAGTCCTGTTGGCGCTGTTTTTATATCCCCCTGCCGGGTTGAAGTGGTTTGGATTGATCATGGACTCCTCACTCATTTCTACAGTTACGAATCAAAACAACTCACCCGTCGTGTAAAACACAAGCAAGATCAGCATCTCTGTCTAGTTAAATGTTGTCGTAAAGCTCTCTCCATCCAGATAATGCAACACCGATATTGATCCTCATTCTTTTTTTCGTCTTGTTCCAAACTCTTCTTGAGTCGTTTGGTTGGCCCGAACACTGTTGTCATTTGGTTTTTACATCAGTAAAGGCGGTAACAAAGGGTCACATGGATTTTATAGTCATTGACAGGCCACTGCACTGCCCCGTGTCACTGGCCTAGTGGTTTTTGGAAATTTTACTGCAAATATCTTACAAATTGCACTTTTACCAACAAAGCAGGAGGATTTCACAAGTCAGTAGCTGTGCTCAGCCTTATATGTTTTAACCAGTTTAACAACTTTATCATAAAACTGTACTGTGAATATTAATAGATGCATATTTGATGCTATCCATTTGTGGGTCCATCTTGCACTCCCGACATTGTGACCATAAGACAGCGCTGATTAAATATTTAAAATTTAATCCACTGTGACACACCATTTTGTCCCTGAGCAAGACACTTAACCCCTAGTTGCTCCAGAAGCGTGCGACCTCTGACATATATAGCAATTTTAAGTCGCTTTGGATAAAAGTGTCAGCTAAATGAATAAATGTAAATACGCACGTTTTTAGCCCCGTTTTGTGCGTATGCACGCTGTATAAATGAGGCCCCTGGGACATGAAGCAATGGCAGGCCTGGGCTGTAGAGCAATGGATTGGAGCCCCCGGCAACGTCCTTTATGCTCTCGGCCTCATCCCTTCTTACCCTCCCCCAATAATATTTAAGGAAACGACCATCTTGGCTGTGGGCTCTGGCATGGCTGTGATCTTGAGAACAGGTTCTGGCGTGGCAGCCATCTTGGGAACAGGTTCATGGATGGCGGCGGCCATCTTGGGAACATGTTCAGGCATGGTGGCGGCCATCTTGGGAACAGGTTCAGACGTGGGGACGACCATCTTGGAAACAGGTTCAGACGTGGCAGTGACGATCTTGGAAACAAGTTCAGGAATGGTGGCGGCCATCTTGAGTGTGGCAGGTGGTTCAGGAGACTCAGGGTCATGGGCTGCATTGAACTCCATGGGAACTGTAGTGCAGTGTGTGGCCCAAACACACCACAAAGCTGCCACCGGTAGCACTATGGCAGGCAGGCTGTGGCAAGGCAGGCTTGACATGAGCAAATTCAGGCTTAGTAAGCGAGTCTCGCTTGACACACTTGGCATCAACGGGTATGGCAGCACGTAATACTGCTCCCACAAAATCCACCAATGAACAGTCACAGTCCAGTGGGACCATTTTACGTTTTAAACTTGAACATGCCCCTGCTAGATCCATAGTTGCCAGGTTGGGAACCAATGGGAACATGACACATAATACAAGGGAGTCAATCAGAACAAGGTACATGAAACAAGAGACAAAAGTGGCATTAAAAGATATCAAAAGGCATGAACATGAGAACTTAAACTTCAAAATAGAAGACATGAACATGACAAGACAATGTAGTATTAGCTTATTACTACTAAATTAAACAGTTAAAAATTTTAATATACTTTTAAAATCAAAATATTTTTAAATAGATAAGTTTATATGAATTTAATAAAATAATAAGTTAATTAATAATTTCAAATATATATAATTTCAACAAAATAATTTATAATATAAAACATACTTTAATATTTAATATGACCAGGTTCCAAAAAACTATACTATCTAGGAGTTTAAAAAAATAAACAAAACTACACTTTTATAATGCCACATTATTATTTAATTTGTGCAAATTCATGACACTTTTTAAACAAAAAAGATAATAAACTAAAACATGAATTTATGAAAAAATAAAACTTGATTTCATATGGTCATAATATATTCAACTATATATAACATATGTTTCCTGAACTGTCTATTTATGTAATGAACTTCACTTGTGGTTGTTGTTTTATAAATGTGCTACAAAATTTTAACCTCTGTATTACCAGTGCAGTTATTCCTATAGAATTTTTTTTATTAAAGGAATCTCTGGTTTGAATCTCTGATTAGTGTTACAAGTGCCTGTGGTATTAAAAAGACTGGGTGCATGTTTGACATTGTGTTAAGCTGCGCAGACTGGAGAATGACATCAGTACCATGCATGATTAAAAAACAAACAGATATGTTTGTATTGAGATGGATTCAGATATTCTACTTTGATGAAACAATTGTGTTGCTTATGAAATTTGTGTTCGTTTACGGATTAGCGTAATGATATAGTTCCCACGTCTACATAATCGAAGGTGTGCTTTAACTAATTCTGATGTAAACCAGTTGTTTATATTTGTGGAGGCTAACCTCTAAGCCTTAGCATGGATGGCATGGTGTTCTCAACGCGTAGCAGAAAGAAGTCCAGACTCTTTAGCTCTCTTTGGGTGGTGTTCCCGTTTATTATAAATATATCAAAAGAGATACCATAAAATCATTCTTTGCCCAGTGTTGATTGATAAAGTGCTGTTGTGCTGATAAATAAATTGTTGTGGCAGACTCACGGCTACGGTAAGAACCGTGTGTTCCCCACCATCCACACCTTTCTCACTAATTAACACACCTGTAGATATATCCACTTGCCAGTGACGTGATACACCCAGTGCAATACTCCCCCTAGTGACCAAAATAAGCAATAACTAAATAAACCAAACTAAGGGTGAATATAAATGGCTCCTACACCCCGGCCCCATAATTGTGACTATTTATTTTAACCACAATTACCCAAATCCTCTAATTTAAACTAAAGGAGCCATTTTGCAAAAAAAATAAAATAAATAAAAAATCTTCTCTTAAGCCTAGGACATCTGTACTCAGGTCATCTAGCCAGGTCCTCATCTATGACACTTCGGCTTCCATCAATAGGCAGATCTTTGTTACAGGCCGGTCCAGCTGACCCGTTTTTGTCCTCAGCTGAACTGAGCGGACACAGCCTTTCTTGTCGGGATAAGTCCGTGTAATTCTTCCCATCAACCAAGACCCTCGTGGGGCAACAGGATCCATTACAACCACAATATCTCCAATGGAAAAGCTTCTTTTTGGTCTCGTCCACTTCTGCCTCTCCTGGAGTAGCGGTAAGTATTCCCTCACCCAGCGCTTCCAAAAGAGGTCTGATAAAAACTGCACCTGCCTCCATCTTCTCTTCATGTACAGGTCATCCTTACAAAAGAGCCCAGGAGATAAGTAAGGTTTTGACTTTAAAAGCAGGATGTGATTGGGTGTAAGGGCTTCAAGGTCATTCGCATCATCAGAGGCCTTTGTGATGGGACGACTATTAAGAATGGCTTCAACTTCGCAAAGAATAGTATGAAATCCCTCATCATCCAATATTTGAAGTCTGAGTGTGGAAGAGAGGACCTTTCTCACAAGACGAATAAGCCGTTCCCAAACCCCCCCATGGTGAGACCCAGCTGGAGGGTTAAAGGACCATGTTAGACCACTCTGCAGTAAGGCATGCTGAATCTTCTGATGGTTTAATTCAGCAATGGCTTTCCTTAACTCCCTTTCAGCTCCTATAAAGTTGGTGCCATTGTCTGATATCAGATGTGTCACCTGACCCCTGCGACACATAAAACGACGAATGGCATTTATACAGGAGTCAGTGTCTAAAGCATAAGCAACTTCGAGATGAACTGCCCTACTTGCCAAACAGGTAAAGAGAACGCCGTAGCGCTTCACTCTGCCCCGGCCTTTCTTTACCTCTATTGGCCCAAAGTAGTCAACGCCCACATTTGTGAAAGCAGGTAAATCTGGCACAATCCTCTCTACTGGTAAGTCAGCCATTTTCTGTTCCCCCATCTTTCCTTGAAGGCGGCGACACACTACACACTCAGAGATGACCTTCCTGCAGGCAGAATTGGCATGGGTAATCCAGTAATGCTTCCTAAAAGAGGACAGCATGTGATTTCTACCTGCATGACCCAGCTGTTGATGAATATGCTTTAAGAGGAGTTTGGACACATGTTGCTCTTTAGAAAGAATGACAGGATGTTTCTCCACTTCAGGCATAGCAGCCCTACTGAGCCTTCCTCCTACCCGCAGCAATCCGTCCTCCAACACTGGATCCAGCTTGTAGAGGTCACTGCTTCGTTTAATAGTTCCTCCATCTTTCAAAACCGCAATCTCATCTGAAAACCTCTCTTGCTGGAAAAAGCCGATAATGGCACTTTCTGCCCTCTCGAGGTCACCTGTTGTCAGTGACTGTCCACGAAGTGCCAATTTTTCCCGTTGCATCTCGGCATAAGGGTGATTGTTTCTTTGGCCTCCATTGTTCTGGCCAATTCTTTCAGAGGATTCAAGAACCTTTCTCCTTTGTGACAATGTTAAAAGCACATTTCTAAGTCTGAGCATCCATGCCACAGACATTCTCAGCTTCTTAAAATCTGAAAAGTGATTTAAAAACACCTTTGTTGGATTCAGTGGACTATGGGAGACAAAGGCATTCACCAGCAGGTCTTTCTTCACCTCAGGGTCATCCACAGGAATCAAAGGTCGTTCCATGATAGTCTTAGGCCATTCAGCTTCCCTCCTCAAGAGAAATTCTGGTCCCTTCAGCCACCGCTGACATGCAAGGAATTCTTCAACACTTAAACCTCTAGATGCTTCATCTGCTGGATTCAGTCTTGTACCAATGTGTCTCCACTGTGCAACATGCGTTTCATTTCTGATTACAGCCATCCTGTTTGCCACGAACGTATGAAATCTTCTGGTCTCATTTCCAATATACTTCAAGACAGTTGTGCTATCTGTTCAGAACACTGATGGGCGTAGATCCAGCTGCAACTCCCTCTTCAGCATCTTGTCCACTCGGACAGCCAGGACAGCAGCAGTCAACTCAAGACGCGGAATCGTTGTTTGCTTTAAAGGAGCGACCCTGGCCTTGCCCAAAATAAAACCAATACTGACATGATTTCTCTCATTTTCCATCCTCAGATATGATACAGTACCGTAGCCATACTCACTAGCGTCGGAAAAGTGATCCATCTGCAGATGAGTAGGTGTTCCAAAATCCTTTGGCTTGATGCACCGTTCCACTGTAAATTTAGTGATGTGATGGAGACTAGCCAGCCATTTAGACCACTGCTCTGAGAAGACACGAGGTATGCTAGCATCCCAGCTGATGTTCAGCCTGCACATCTCATGCAGCATTCTTTTAACAGGTAAAGTAAATGGTGCAAGAAAACCCAAAGGATCATAGATAGATGACACCACAGACAATATGCCACGCCTTGTATGTGGACGCTCTTTTATGGCTATCCTAAAGGTCAGAACGTCTGCATCTATGCACCAGTGAAGACCAAGAGCTGTTTCAACAGAACTTTCCCTTTGATCCAGGTCGAGCCCCCTAGTGGTCTTAGAACGCTGTAGCTCAGGAATACTGGCCAAGACCGAACTGCTGTTGCTTGTCCATTTCAACAGGCGAAATCCTCCCTTTGCACAAGCTTCAGTCAATTCATGCACCATTTTTATGGCTTTGTCCTCTGATGCCACAGATTTTAGACAATCATCCATGTAGAAATTTTGAAGTATTGTGTTCAGAACGCTAGGTTCAAAGTTGTCTTCATAGTCTTGCACAATTCTCCTCAATGCATAATTCGCACAGCTGGACACGGCCCCAAAAAGGTGAACTCTCATCCGGTATTGCCTTGGAGCTTGACTCATATCGCCATCAGGATACCACAAGAAGCGTAAAAAGTCTGTGTGTTCTGGAGACACCCTCACCTGATGGAACATGGCTTGAATGTCTGCCATCAGTGCTACACGTTCCTCTCGAAACCTGGTAAGTACGCCGAGTAAGGTGCTTGTGAGGTAAGGCCCCTGCAACAGCTGTGAATTCAATGAAATTCCTTTAAACACAGTAGCACAGTCAAAAACAACTCTTAAGGGTTTTCTTTTTCGGATGGTATACCCCGTGATGAGGAATATACCACACCTTGCCGTCAGCTCGCCTCAACTGCTGGTGTGGAACAAGCTCAGCATGACCCTTTTTAATGACTTCAGAGAGGAAAGCTGTGTACTCCTGATGATCTTTGTTTCTCTTGAACTTCCTATAAAGACTTAGGAGACGCTGCTCTGCAATGCTGTAATTATTTGGCAGGATGACATCTTCAGCCTTAAAAGGCAAGTCAAAGCGATAATGTCCTTCATCGAGCTGAATTGAGGACTCCATTATCTGCATGAACCTTTGATCCTCTCTGGAAAGACACACATCATCTGATTTTTCATTAAACTCCTGATTGTATTGAGCAACCAATAAGTCATGTAGCTTGGCGACTGAGATCCTATTGGCAGTGACGGCAGGCCGGCCAAACTTGCCCTTGCACTGCTCACCACCTCTCAATGAACCATTTACGACCCACCCCAGAAGGGTCCTTACAGCATATGGTCCTTCACCTTGGCTATTTATTATTTCCCATGGTTCCATGAGCTTTGGCGCATTGGTGCCTATCAATAATTCCACCTCTGCCTCAAGACTGGGAACATTAATGCCTTCAAGGTATTTCCATCCCTCTAGGTCCTGTCGAGTGAGAATATTATTCCTGCTCACAGGCATGGTCCTCTGAGTATAGACTTCAGGTAAGTCCAGGAAGTTTTCTTCATTCAATCTGGAAACCTCGAGACCAGTAAGCAAGAATGTGTCTACAGACCTCTCTTGACCAAGGGTACGAAGAAGAATGTTAGTCTTGACTCCTGAAAGATTCAGTTTTCTCATGAGATGTTGAGTACAGAAAGAGGCTGAACTTCCAGGGTCTAGAAAGGCATAGGTGTTCACAACCGTGCTCCCGGACTTAGCCTTCACCTGTACAGGCACAATAGAGAGAACACTTTCATCACTTCCGGCCCCAGTATGGCCACATGTCTCCATTGACACAAGGGCATTGTTGACTGACACTTCCTGTATTTTAGCCTTAGAGTCCAGTGTTTCCCACAGGATTTTGAGAGACTTGTGGCGGTGATGACGTCACATTCTAATTAGCATATATGTGATGTCATCACGTGTTTGCGTTTGATCGAGTGTTGGCACCAGAAATATGTTTCACTTCTACTCTTTGATTTGTCACGTTATATTGCATTTTAACACAACTGATTGCTATTATTTACATATTATCAGTTCTGTTGTCAGACATATAAAGTGAGCAGACTATGGCCCTATTCGGACGGGATTAGTTTTACGGTTGTAATTTTACCACAGGGCGTCTGTAATATTGATGGTCAATTCGGACGGGATAAGAAGTCTCTGTAAAACATTCAGAAGTGGGAGGGGTAACTCGATTGTGCAGCAGGTCACCTCTCTCGTCGTCATGTGCACGTTGCTTCTTGATATCAACATGACACAGACGAGAAAAACTCGAAACACTGTGTTTAATTTCAGTTTGGGGAGAACATCCGTTTCAGGAACAGTTCTGTACCTCTGAGAAGTGAATTTGACTTTTTTGTGTCGTGTTATTCAGGAACTGACTTGCCACTGACTTGTTTTTTCTCCAAGAATGCAAGTAAATGCTTAAGCGCTTTAATATTTGAAAAAAAAAACCCCGCAAAATAACAGGAAATTATGAAATGTACGTGTATGTTTACAGCTGGTCTATAAATCACCATATATTTACATTGAAGTCTTACTGCTGTTGCTCTTCTCATCAATGTCTTGTATGAGCCCTTTTTTTATTTAAATGCGAGTTTTATTGTCGCGTATAGCGCAGACAATTGGGCGCAAATTCATAAATATTAGAGAATACACAGTAACTGTTACACAAAGTTAATACAAAACACGTGCGCAGGCATACGACATCATAGAGAGGGAGAGAACGGGTGTGTGTGTGGGAAACACTAATGCTAACCTTTCGTCAAGTCATCGCCGTCTTCTCTGTCAGTAAAATCTGTGGCTGTTGACGTTTACACGAAAAAGAAAGTATACATTACGGAAGGAACGGACATTGAAACGCCGTCACCTTTTCACTGTTATGTGAGAGCGAGGGAGAGAGAGAGAGAGAGAGGCGCGCGCTGCATGCATCATAGAAAGGGAGGGGCGCGCTGGGTGCTTGCAACAATGAATTAAGACGTTTTTAAACAGTAAAATATAAATGTAAATGGGGATCATGAAAAATCTATTTGTGGCGGCCAGCACTGATTCCGTGGCGGTGCGCCACGAATAAATCAACGTATGGGAAACACTGGAGTCATTGTGTAGGACAGTTGGATGTTTGCGTAAACAGATATCGCATGTTGAAGGCTTGTCACATTCTCTGCTCATATGACCTCTCCTCAGACAGCTGAAACACACTCTGGCTACTTTCAGAGCATCCAATTTTTCCCTGTGCGTCATCTCATAAAGCTGTGAACATTTCTCCCGCTTATGTTGGCTCTTACACACACAGCACAATTCTTCATTGTTTTTCTGTGAAGCTGGGCCTCTAGCCTGTTGGTGCCAAGCTGCTGATGTAGTTGGTCCTGAGGCAGTATTAATAGCAGCAACAGTTGCTTGACCTCTTCCAGTATGTCTGCCCTTAGATTTAAAGTAAGGTTCTGACGGCATACCCTGTAGATCACCAAAGAGAGGGTCAGACAGGATCTTTACCTGACGCTCAATGAAGGCCACAAAGTCTGGGAACATAGCTCTGTAACCACGACGCTCCTGTAGCTCGCAGGCAACGGATCTCCATTTTTCCCTCAGTTTATATGGCAACTTCATCATTATAAGGCGAAGATTAGATGGAACGTTCATCTCCTCCATATGCTGTAAATCTTCCATAACATTGCAACAATCCCTTAAAAAGATTGAAAAAGACTGCAGAGCATTAGTGTGATCGACTCTCATTGTTGGCCACGTCATAGCCTTCTCTATATAAGCTACAGCAATTTTCATTTCGTTGCCAAAGTGTTCCTTTAATAGATTCTTTGCTCTCTCATAGCCCTGGCCAGAAACCATGTTATAGCAACTCCGAACAAGTTCTCTTGGCTGCCCTCTGGTGTATTGATCGAGATAATAAAGACATTCTTGTTTATCTGTAGTTTTCTTTTCAATAGCTTGTTCAAAAGCTCTAATGAAGGCAGCATATTTAAGTGGATCACCATCAAACTCTGGGATAGCCCGTGGAGGAAGAGAAGCTAAAGCTTGGTTCTGAACCAGCTGAGCAGTGATGTTAGTTTGCTGTTGCATAAGGTCATACAGAGTAGGATGTTGAAGATTGTCAAGACAGGAATGAGGACGCGGCTGTAATTGCATACTTGTACTCCCTTGTGAAGTTGACGGCTGAAGTCCTGGTGCAACGTTGGTGGATCTGGGTCCCGGGGCATTCCCCTGTACTTCGGACCTGTAACAAGATGGCACATATGACACTGAGGACAAAGTGTTACTAGATCTTACTGAAGGCTGGGCTTGTGGAATATGCAGCCTTTCTTTAGGTCGTACAGTCAATGGCAGAGAATGGTCCTGTTGGAAACAGACAGTTTTAGGAAGTTGCGAGACAGAAGCTGTGTTCAATAAACTTGATGTTTGTGATTTCAAGTGAGCATGCAGATAGGCATTCATAGCATCTTCTCCATTATCCTCTTCATACTCATCCACATCTTTAACACCACATACATTTTCAAACACAGTCAATTTAGCTGTAGCAGCAGCCAACTTGGCCTCAACCTCTAGCGGCTCTCTTTTCCTTCTCAGTTTTGCCTTTTCAATTTGAAGGGCTGCTTCTTCAGCATCAAGATCATGCATTTTTCTCAAAGCTGCTGCAGACTGTAAAAGTGCAGCCCTTTCAGCCTTTGCCTTTAGATGTACAGAACTAAGACTGGAAGCCTTTGAATGAACAGAAGAGCGACCTTTATGTTTTGACCCTTTACTTGAAACATTGGATATACTATCCTCAGGCCTTATATCAGAATTTATTATAGACAGCACATCAAGAGTCTCATCATCCCTTTTCACAGCAGTATCAGCCAACCATTGCTTCACATCATTCTCAAATGTATTCATTCCATTTAGTTTCTGTGCAAACCAATTTTGTTGTTTGTCATATTCAAGGGTTGGCATAGGCATTTCCAACAACGTAGTTTGAGTTTCTAAAACCTCTTTACACAACATGGTATATTTGTTTAAACATTTCTTCACATTAGACACAGTTTGAGATGTCACTTTTCCAGTTAAAAGCTCATTAATCCTTTGCTTGATTTTATTAACTTGCACAAGTTGGGATTTACGGTTTTTCTGCAGGTTTTCAAACAGCATTGTAAGTCCTTTAGCAGTTAATTTTCTTGTGCGTTTCCCTAAGTCATCAACAACCGAACTAGGTTTATCAGGAGAATTATTTTCACCTGTAACCGCCAAAGTGCCTTTGGCATTGTCAAACAATTGTTCTTCCTCTGCACTCATTGTGTGTTAAGCGCATTAAATTCAAGCGCTCGATGAAACAGCACAATAACCTTACTTGTGCGGAGACAGCCTATAGAACTCACAACACAGGACTTTCAACTAACAGCACAAGTAGCCTAATATTACAAAGCCACAGCACTGAAACAGTATTTCAATTTAGTTTCAAGGGTCCAAGTTTACTTTTCAATTCCATCCGCAGAAAATATGAAAGTGTACCCACCAGCTTTCCGTGGTTGCAGTCTGTACTAGATAACAACGTGAAGACTTACAGATGTTTCCCAGGCTCCTCAACGGGTAAACAATCCAATGACAAGCGATCCTTTCAATATCCAGATCCAAACAATCGGGAAAAGGTTCTTACGTTGTGGAGGCTAACCTCTAAGCCTTAGCATGGATGGCATGGTGTTCTCAACGCGTAGCAGAAAGAAGTCCAGACTCTTTAGCTCTCTTTGGGTGGTGTTCCCGTTTATTATAAATATATCAAAAGAGATACCATAAAATCATTCTTTGCCCAGTGTTGATTGATAAAGTGCTGTTGTGCTGATAAATAAATTGTTGTGGCAGACTCACGGCTACGGTAAGAACCGTGTGTTCCCCACCATCCACACCTTTCTCACTAATTAACACACCTGTAGATATATCCACTTGCCAGTGACGTGATACACCCAGTGCAATACTCCCCCTAGTGACCAAAATAAGCAATAACTAAATAAACCAAACTAAGGGTGAATATAAATGGCTCCTACAATATTGGTTATTTTGGTAATGTTATTCACTTGGTACTACAAAGTTTTCTCACTGGTGAATGAGACATGAGATGTGACCATCTGATCTGTGCGTGTTCATGTGTTTTGAAAGAGGTGTGACTTTGGATGGCGATTTCAGTGGAGGGTGGGATCGTGATTTCATTGCTAGTCCGCTACCGTTAACATTTTTTCAAAATTAGATACCCGACCTTTAAACATCAAATGTCAGGAGATACCAGAAAATGATATGAGCATTTCATTTTGACTGAGAACAGGTGAGAGGATGACATGCCACAGCTAATCGCTAAGTTTACTGCAACTACCTATTCTGATGCGAATTGCTTCGGTGCGCAAATAAAAAAATAAAAAATGAGCTAGCATACCAGCAACCCAGTGTGCCGTTTCCTTGATGTGTCAGCTAGTGATAGACCGATATATCAGCCGGCCGATATATCGGGCCGATTTTTGCAGGTTTTATATGTATTGGCACCAGACGATATGTGGCTGTTGTGTTCGCCGATTTTTTTCGGCATAATTTACAGACAGAGTGCTGGAAGCCGCAAGCAATTGCAGGTCATGTGACTAAAAACAACCAACCTTTCCATGACAAAATCGAAAGCTCGGCCTAACAGCTGATCATAGCTGGACAAAGCAGGTTTTTATTTCTCATCTCTATATATATTTGTAGTAGTAAAGTGCTAGAAATCATTATCCATTGCTGATAGTTCCGCGCCATTGTGGAGAATGCAGTTCATGGTTCCATAGCATCCTCACCTGTTTTTACTATTTGTTAAATATAGTTTTTTTTTAAGTTCAATAAATGTTTTTTTTTTATTGAGACTTGTAACATTTGGGATCATCGTGTCATTTTTATGATGTAAAGAGTGAGCAAAAGCAGTATTGGCTCCAAATATCAGCTCAAGAAAATCATCCGCCTGTATCAGTCATCGGCTAAGGCTAATGAAACAAAAATTTGTATCGGCACTAAAAAATCCATACCGTTCGAACCCTAGTGTCAGCCCACAAGGTTTTTAAACATTTGTTTCTTAAATGCAACTCACGCAAGCTAGTAATGTCACTGTCACTACTGCTGGGTTGAACCATTTGGGTTGTTTTATCACTGTTAGGTAGTTTCTGTTTAACTCAACTTGTTGAGTTACATGTTGGGTCATTATGAAACAGAGCACACTTAACTCTTTCACCGCCAGCGTTTTTAAAAAAAGTTGCCAGCCAGCGCCAGCGTTTTTCATGATTTTCACCAAAGTTTAATGCCTTCCAGAAAATGTTCTTCTTTAAATATATAAACATACAATATACCAAATGAAAGAACAGACCCTCTGCTTCAAAAAAAAAAAAAAAAAAAACCGTTTCATCCTACCTTTAGTGGTTCTTTTGCAATCAGCTTTTGAATATGGGTAGGTTTCTGCAAAAACACCACATTTTGAGCAAAAAGCAGAGATAATTCCATTTTTGTGACAGACTTTTCATAGAGATCCCATTCAGAGCGATCTTTAAAACAGACACGGACATGCAGCCGCTTGCCATAGGGCAATACTTCCGGGTTTAAAAAGTTGCGGAAGGGCGCCACCTGGTGGATAATAGCGGTATCGCAGAAAGACGAAAAATCTCGTCATTGGCGGGGAAGCTTTTTCTCTTAATTGACGAGATATCTCGTCAATGGCGGGGAAAGAGTTAATAAATACACATGGCCGTTTCTCAATTATTACTTTCTTTGGTTTACAAAATGTAGTTTTAAGATCAGTTCAGGCGAGAATATTATTGCTTAATGTATAAATCTGCAGTCAATTTGTTAAGATAGCGCTCATTTTAAAATTTAATTAAACAGTCGTAAATGTTCCAGGCGCGACCACCGGATGTCAGTGATCTTCTTGCGCAGAGAACACCTCCGCTCCCCCACACAGACCTCACATCTCAGTTGAACTGCTGCCTCACCGACGCTACCTGACGTGGGAATTTTCTATTGCCTCAGGATTCATGAACATGTTTTCGTCGACTTATCTTTGATTTATTTGAAGGAACAAGGTTTGTATCAGTGTTTTTAATCTATTAAACCATTTCTGAATACAAAAGTATGTGAAATGATGGGTTATCACTGTTGTTAAACTAGTTTTGTCAGCCTCCGTTTGCTAGTCTGTAATGTCCAGTAGACCTTAACTATGTTTATGCTTGGTTTTAAATTATTTAAACATTTCATTTGAGGTTTCATGAAATATGTCAGAAAAATGGCTTGTTTTTAATCATTTTAGAACTCCGGTCTAAAACAGCTAATATGAGGAACACACGTGTACGTTTAGCATAAATAATCGTTTGTTGTATTTTTGAGAAATTATGCCCACATAAGTCATAATTCTGGCTCTTTTTCCACAGATTGTATAGAGACAGATAAAAGATAGATAATTTTGTCCAGGAGAAGCTTAAACAATGGAACTTGGGGGTTCTGATACCAGCCTTTACAGGTAACATTAAAATGCACTTATTTGTCTTTTATTATTCAAAGTTATCTGTTGAAATTACAATGAGGGATATCAAAGCATTTCTTAATTTTCAAAAATGGTATGTAGGATTGCATGATTAATTGTATAAAATTGTCATGCGCATGTCATCAGTAAAGCCGGTTCCATGATTAACTCGTCATCACCTGCTTTCACATGAACAACCAAATACAAATCACCTACAGGTACACATGTAAAATACAAGAGTTCTTTGCCGAGTATTATGACAATAAAGTTACTAATTTAAACTAAACATTAAAGGTCACGTTCTTCCCAATCCCATTTTTTAAACCCTAGTTAGTGTGTAATGTCGCTATAATAGCATAAATAATACCTGTTAAAGCTCAAAGTTTTCTGCCAGGCGATTTATTTTCTTTAACAGAATTCGCCTTTCAAAGCCCACAGTGAACGGCTGGTTTGGTTTACAGCCCTCTACTTCCCGCTTTAATGACGTCAGTAGAACAGTTTTCTGACTAACCTCCACCCACAGGAATACACCAGTCGCCAGCTACATGGATTAAAGTTCTCCGTGGCTACGGCGGATTTCCGTCTATTGCAGCGAGTCAATGATGGATTTCCATCAATTGCAAAATTATAAAATTCACTTTTCATAATGATGACGTGTATTCACCTTGTTAAGTGGGATGTGATCAAAGCCTGCAGTGGAGCCAAATCACGTTCCTCTATCCACTGTAAGCGTTCTGTGATCACTACGCACCAGATCCACTCCGGGTTTTCTGGCTGTAGCACGTACGCTGAGGTAAAGCTTTATTTCAGCTAGCATGGACATATGTATTATGCAGGAAGGCACTGATGTTTTGAAGATCAATAAATGTGTTAAAGACAAATGGAGTTGACTTGGCTTAGCGAAAAGAGGAAGATTGGTTGCACAGTATGCATAGGGGTCTCGTACGTGATCGTTTTTGACTGCTACACTGATCTAACCAGTGGCCAATACAACGGGTTTGTTAAAGGCGCTCTAAGTGAATTGAAGCGTTTTAGACCATAAAACATTTTTTGTTACATACCGGAAACATCTCCTCACTATCTGCTTGCTGCCTGTCCGCTGATCAAACTGTAAAAAAACGCGATCTCTGTAGACAGCCCAGGCTTCACAAACGGCAATATCAACAAGTGGCCAAACCTAGCATCACAAAACAAAACAAAGTATTCCAGCCAATAAACGACAAAAAGGATTTGTGGGTGGGGCGCGTTCATGAAAGCACGGAAGGGAGGGGGAGGGGGAGGAGTTAGCTACGCTCCGTCTGTTTGAAAACAGTTTCAAACGTCAACAATAACTAACGTCTCACAGATTCGCTTAGAGAGCCTTTAAACTCATGGGTAAACTTCATGTGGTGCCACAAGAACCAAGAGGCAGATGACATCCAAATCCTGTGAGAGCGATTCGGGAAATCATAACAGGAGACCACAGGAGACTGCTTTCGAAATGCTCTCGTGGTACTTTGATGTCATCCACCTGTTGATTCTTGCAGTTGCATGTGTGCATGGTCACAAAAACTTAATGTTTGTTCATGTATTTAAGCACTGCAGTTTAAAAACAAGTGATTTAAGCCATTGAAACACAAACAACAGTGCTAAATGTGCACGATGTCTTAAGAGAAGGTAAACAGCAGAAAAAGAAAACGCACATGTAACAGTAAACGTTATTTTGGATCTGCTCCTGTCTGTCACTCATGTTAGTCAAACAATTAATCTCTCACTGCTCGTGACTAAATCACTTTATACATTTACTAAGATATTAAATATATATATGTATATATAATTATTGTTTATTATCCTTATTTCATCACTGACTGTTTATCTTCAATGCGTTGGTTTTAAGTGGATAACATTGCGCATAAAATAGCACTTCAGCGCTGCCTCTATTGTAAAATAATACTTTGTTGATAAAGCTACAGTAATTCAATTTACACCTGCAACCTGTGCGAATTGTACACTAGTTTGACTGGAGTTGCTCGTTCAGGGTTTATATTCGTACATACTGCATTAGAGCTGTGACTGCAAGCTGCTGTGTTTACAAAACAGACCCTAAATTATTCGATTATGTGTGCTGAATAATATAATAGACACATTTCTGTAACACTTTTCAAAAAGGTTGTATTCGTTCACATTAGTAAATGCATTATATTACGTGAACAAACAATGAATAATATAGAGTATATAATCATTTATTAATTCTTGTTTATGTCATTACAGTAATTGATGTGTATTTATGGTGCATTAACTAATGTTAACATGTTTCAACTTTGATAAAAAAGGTATTAGTAAATGCTAAAATTAATAAGATTTACAATTATTAAATAATTAATAAAAATATTAATTAAAGATGGTTATATTCATATTTTCTTTTTATATAGTGAGTTATTTAGCTGTTTCACCTTAATCTCAAATGCCCTGCAAACTACATCTTACAGAATCTATTTTTTAAGTTTGTCACAAGTAGATCATGGCATGCCGTTTTTAACCCTTAGTGCAGGAGTCACAAGTGGTTTTAGACAGATATTAAAGGTACTGTGGTTTAATTAAAGAACTGTGTTAAAAGTGTAGCTGTAAATTAACATTCTATTAAAAAAAACATATGTTGTAGGTATAAGAGTTATATATTAGGAGATTAGCTATCTTTTTGACAAACGGCTTAAAACAATACTCTGTATATTCACACAAAACCATACTCGCACTGCTGCGGTATGCCCACCTTTTATCCTGTATTTTATAGTGACAGTTGGGAAACCTATATATGCCACAGGAGACTTTAATATAGCATTTATGGCAAAATAACTTAAAAATTCTATTGGTCTTGCCTTTATAAAGTGCCAGTTAAAAGAATATGATTTGGCCTGAAAAAAAATTCAGTCAGAAGAATTTTTTTCACTTTAATCCATGCAGCTAAGTTAACGGCAAGCTAAGCTGCTATCAAATCACAACACACTAAACAAACTACACAATCAGAGCATGTTATGTAATTCTGAAGGAGGGACTTCATAGAACAAGGAAGACATCAGCCCGTTTTTAGGACAGTGAAAACTGCAGTTTACAGATAAGTAAATTGTGTGAAAAATATGTGTTTTTTTTATACGTGACACATGAACACATGTTATATTGCGCACTGTAAACACAATCAAAGCTTCAATTGCACAGAAAAAATGAGACCTTTAATCTCTATAGAACCCCATGATATTCTACTCAGACTGTTTCCTGTCAACTCCTGTCTACAAATGTGGGAAGAAAATCTTAAATCTCTTATTGAATTTTAGCATGTAAGTAATGGAAGTATTGCACACTTTGCAAATAACTTAAAACATTTTATATTTTGTTGGTTAAAGTAGACATGTTTCTAGAAGGAATAGAGTTAAAGCTAGAGGACAAGTAAAATTCTCTCTCATATGCCCATCTAAAACATTAACTTGTCCGGAACAAGCATTAATGTCAAGTCCTGTATTCGTTACATGCAGGGTTTCCCGCAGCACATTTCAGTTCAGGCAGCCCGCCTAAGCTTGAAAACCTTACCGCTTTATCTAGGTCATCCAAAAAAAAAAAAACTTTGCTACACAAAAGGCCGTCAAGTGCATCTCGGAGAATAGCGCGTACGTGCTTCACACCGCGAGCAGGGACGCGCACCAGATGGCTGAAATGAGAAAGACGTTGTCCGGACCGTCACGGTCTGGAGGATAACTAGCCAGTTGATAAAACATCTGGGAGAATAGTGCGGACGCACTTCACTTCTTAACCCCTAAGCTCTGGAATGATTTGCCATCTGATGTCCGAGAATCAGACACAGTTGATCACTTAAAGTCTAAACTTAAGACTTTTTCTTTATAGTCTAGTAGCCAACTAGGTGAACCCGGAAATGTTGAGAACACCAAAGTTTTATTGCAGAAATGTGAAGTATGGGTCCCCAGCATACAGAAACTGCCAGATGCTAATTTGCATATGTTGAGCAATTTGCATAATTTGCATAATTAGCAATATTAGCTTAATCGTCCATTTTGACCACATATTTTGCACTAAATGGCCAATTTCTACAATATGTGAGTGGTTTTAGAGGTTTTAGATGATGCTGATTTCATTTCTGGCATTTTCAGATTTTAAAGAGCTAATTTTATTACAAATTTTGATTTATTTATTCAAATTTTTATTACTTTCAGTCATAATTTTAGGTTATTTTATGGTAAATACTAGCCTGGTTAGCCAGACCTACATCAAGATGTAAGGTCTGGCAACTCTTCACACAAACGGCTCAATGCAAGGGGCGGGATATAAGGTTGTCCCTCAAAATGCCTCTGCACGCAATAGGATAGCGCTATGACCAATCAGAGCAACGAAGAAGGTGACGAAGTTACCGTAACCAGTCGGCAAAACTCCAAACACATCTTTCTTGCTTAAAAAGGACTTCAGTAGGGTTATTTGCTCTTCTCTCAAAGAAAAACATAAGTCTAAGTCCTCCAGAGTCGCGGCCAAAGCCGCTTCAAAAGATAGCTGTTCGCCAGCAGCAGCAGCCATTCTTTGTTTTCAAGTAGGAACCGTTGCAGCTCTGTCGTCATCATGTTAAGCCCGCCCCACAGACGCTACACACGATGTGATTGGCCTGACCAAATTTTGGTTTTTGGAGCTGTTAAGTGTATTGTGAGTGCCTAGACTAAACCCTGGCAGCAAATATATTTTGCAGCCGCTAGGGTGCGTCTAGATTTCTAGGCTAGGTAAATACAATAATCTAACATTTCAGAATCATGAGTGCACTTATAAATGTTGATTCATTGTTTACAGGGTATAGTGAGGCTGAATCCCCTCCTGACACTTTTGAAGATTCAAAATAGCTTTTTGGATAAACAATGAATCTTTGTTAGGCTGAATGTTATGCATTTCTGGATGAAAAAGCAATGCGGGTATTTGACATAACTTGGATCCTGGAACTGTATGATACATAGTAATCGGGTAAACTGAAACTTCGCCAGACGCAAGAGTTAAAACTGAGTCTGGGCAACCCGGGTCAGCTCGCCAAACGCAAGGCTAACCAAGAGGGCTTCACCTCTGCACCAAGGCAAACATGTAAATATGCCATACAAGACAGGCCCCGCAAGTCACTAGGGCCATTCCAGAATGGCAGATGTGCTTTCCAGGTTGGTCCGCAAGTCGCAAAATCAAATGAGGACCCAGTTAAAACTCCACCAAACGGAAGAGTTAAAACTGAGTCTGGGCAACCCGGGTCAGCCTGCCAGACGGAAGGCTAACCAAGAGGGCCTTACCTCCGCACCACACAAAGCACACACTGGCTAACACCTTCAGGCAAACTGCTATGCCTCACAATTAATAAAAAGGCAGCCTCATCATCTTCACTATTCTCTTGTGTTCTGTCATCATCTTCTCCAGACCCTTCATCTCTTTCTTTGTGTTCTTGGTGTTGTGTAAGTATGCAGTATATACCATCATTGCCTTTGCAGGAACAATAACTGGTACAGCCCAGACCTGCAGCTACACAGCTGGACTTTGCTGATGTACAAGGTTTCAACACAGCTTTGAAACCACAGCTGACAACATCTAACAAAGCAGGAGGAGCAACTGGACTTGAATCCTGTGTGGGCATAAGCAGTTCCTCTCCTTCCTTTAGACCCATCTTCTTGTCCCATCCAAACAAGGTGATATCCACAACCGGTGGATCAGGCTGGTCAGCTGATTTTCATAGTAGCACCTGTAGGTGGGCACGTCTTCCATGAAGGCGCATATTACGTTCTGTAGGAGGTAGTGCTTTCACTGCTGGGGGCCTTTTGCGCTTTCGGTAAATTTCATACGGGCTCCATCCAAGGTTACAGAGTTCCTCTGATTGTAAAGATATTTTAAAGTCGCTATTTTTGCCACTGCATGGTGCAAACAGACACTTCTTTCCTGACATTTCGACTTGATCAAAACGTTTCTCTTTGTTTTGAAAGTACTTAAAGGACAAGTTCGGTATTTTACACTTAAAGCCCTGTTTACAGATTGTTTATGATGAAATAGTGAAATAGCATCTTTTGCAGCGATTTTTGTGTGAGCATGTCAGTGAACACCCCTGACCACTCACTGAGTTTCACGTCTTTGTAAACGAAAGTTTAATGCATTTTAGAAAGGATTGTTCCAGTGCACCATTAAACCCATTTTAGAGGTGTGAGGTGAAACACAAACACCCAAAAATTCTCAGGGCAGCCGCATATGTCGAAATTTCAGCCAAAACCGTTCTATTTCATCATAAACAATCTGAAAACAGGGCTTTAAGTGTAAAATACCGAACTTGTCCTTTAAACCTAGATCCGAATGGTTAAATTAATACTACACGACAACTTGAGAAAGCAGCAAGAACACTGAATATCAAATGTTTTTAATCCATTCCTGATCAAATCACAAGAAGTCTGAATTTAAAAAAAGAAGAATACAAATTTTTTTTATAATGGTAACTAATTTTTGAACACCAGATTCACTCACAAAATGGATCTGAATAGAAATTTACAATGTACTGAACAAAACTGTCATTATAACTCATTATAACCTTTTATCTTAATGTGAAAACATAAATATGATATAAGAATATAAAAAAATCTGCAAGGATAATTTCGACTTTAAAAATAGACTATGCTCCTTTGCTTCACAACATACTTATTGTATATAACAGCTCACTGCAACAGCTTATTTGCATAAAAACATGACCAGACCTTAAGAAATGTAAACATATTGAGGTTATCAACATTCACATCAAAGAGCATGAGTTCTTGTGATTCTGAAATGTGAGAATATAGTGTTTACCATAAAAATAACCTAAAATTTTGTTCGGAATTAATAAAAAAGTGTCTAAATTAATCCAAATCTGTTATAGAATTACCATTTTGAAGTCTGAAAGTGGCAGAAATGAAATCAGAATCCTCTAAAACCTCTAAAACCACTTACATATTGTAGAAATTGGCCATACAGTGCAAAATATGTGACCAAAATGGACAATTAAGCTAATATTGCTAATTATGCTAATTATGCAAATTGCTCAACATATGCAAATTAGCATCCGGCAGTTTCTGTATGTTGGGGACCTATACTTCCCATTCATGCAATAAAACTTTGGTGTACTCAACATTTCCGGGTTCACAATGGGGCTCTATGGGCTGGCTACTAGACTATTAACAAAGCATTCACATAATTTGTCTATAAAATATACTTATCTTGCAATAGTTAACCTGTACGGAACAAAGCATTCACATAACCCATCTGGGTAATATACTAATGCCAAAGAAAAAAGGGCCGCACTTTGCATATAAAACGTGTTTATTGCACAGACGCGTTTCGGCTTAGCGCCTTCCTCAGTTTGCTTGAATGAATGATCATTATAACCTCATTCATATATCCACACTCTTCCATACACCCACACAATCGACCAATGATAATGCAGTGTCATCCCATTCAATAATTCAATTAAAACAATTAAAACAATCATCACTTTTGAACACATTATACACAGAATTACATAATTCTCAGACCAAGTGAACCAATAACAGTTTACAAAAAACAATTGTACAAAAAACAAGTCAAGGACAGTTCTTCATTCATACCTTTTGGTGTGTCTTGCTACTGGCGACCTTTCGTCATTCTTTCTAATGTTACACTTATGTTCACAAATTCTGGTTTGTAATTGACGTTTTGTTTTACCCACGCAGTGGGGAACCTTCAGGGCCTTCTACGCCTTCAGAGAAGGCCTAAAAAAAATTATAAAAAGATTTTTTATTATAATAATACAAATAAATAATATAGTATTCAATAAAAATATGTTTTTACATTTTTAAATTTCTATTTAATTCAATTTAATACAATACATGTAATATATTTTCTCTCATCTTTGTTCTTACATTAAGCTTACTGTCAGGTTCATGTCATGAAAACATCTAATCCAATCAGAATTGTCTGTCTCTATTAAGGCCCGGTTATCTGGCTCATTCATTGGTTAGGACTTCATGAATCCCAGGGAAGGCCAAGCTATGTGTTTTGGTGTGGAGAGTGACGGGCAAATCGACCAATCACGTTTTGATTTCAAGTGGGCGGGCAAAAAACAAAACATTGTAAGCCTTCATGAAGTCCTAATCATGCAACAAACTGGATGCGAGCTACCGTAAAACACTAAAGACGAAGATCATAGACGTTAATATTAATACAGTCTAATGGCCCGAATCTCTGCGGTGAGAGTGGTTGAGGTAAATGGCGGAAAACGTGATTGACGTTGTGGTTAGCTTGATAGGGCTGAGGTAAAAACGAAATAACTTAAGCGCGTACTCGTGAAGAGCACAGCTGGGAGAAGCGCGTGCAAAGGAGACTGTGCATATGACGCGAACACGAGTAAAATAAAGGGTTTAATTATACTTTTACTTCCTGACAGTTTCACTTGTTACGTGAGGATAGTAATGACTGACAGACGACACCGAATTACATATAATATAATTTCCTAACTTTATCTGAGAGAATGCGAAAACATTCAAATATTTTTTACCTCGCTATACCCGATGGGCAGGGCGGAGATACATTTTGGTAGCCCTCGGGGCTCGGGCTAGAGATTTTGCGAGCCCTGGATATCTTATAACAACAGTTATAAGCCACAAGGAGGTGCATTGAGAATGCAGGGTGCTATATTTCCCCTTATGAAAAAGATTAACAAGGTATCCTACAGCTAAATATATATTTCCAAAAAATAAAAAATAAATTAAAGAACATAATTTAAGCTTGTTAAATGCAAATTTACCGAGCCCCTGTCATTACAGAGCAGCAGAATCTGTATTTGTGTTTATCAGTTAGATTAAAGTAATTTTAAACTTTAAAACTGCATTTAAAGGCAGACAATGCCCATTCTGTAATAAAACTTTGCGTGCTCAGAATTTTTACACGTTCACTGTATGATTTAACGAAATACGAATAGCCTAGTATTATGGATGGAGAGGCATTTGCACTTTATTGCATATTTTGAAGGCCCAGCTGAAGTACCCACGGTTCGCCACTGACATACAGTAACCCACAAGGGCATGTTAGTAAATATACCACAAAGGAAGTTAAACAGGTGATTCTGCCTTTTACGACCTGTTTGATTTTGGACGCATAAACGTTTTTTCAGTAAGCATGGAATTGCATACTACACAATTAAAGCACTTAAAGTTACCATCTGGGATTTTTAAAGAAAGACGCAAGCGGACCTACCTTTTTTTCTGCAAACACAAGGAACCGCAAGGATTTTTGAGCAGGATTTTATTTTCTCTGATAATAAATTCAAACAACATCTAAAGGTATGGTACAGATATATTATTGATGTGTTTTTTATATGGAAAGGGACCAAGGATGAGTTGAAAGTTTTTTACGATTATGTTAACACTAGATTGCCATCTATACAGTTTACCTTGAACTCTAGATTACAGGAGTTTTCACCCGCCATCATTGAAACGTAGTCTACCGTATATTCAATTACTAAAGGTACGCCGCATTTGTGACAGCGAAGAGGCTTTTGAAAGACAAGCAGGGGAGCTATGCCAAAGATTTGCAAATAGAGGATATGATTATACATTATTGCGGGGTTGTGCTGAGCGGGTGCGCAACATTGAATGCACAAACACAATGACTGATAGAGTGCATAGGCCAAATGGAAATACAAACACTCCAATCACGTTTTTGTCGACTTATGGACACATATCTCATTCATTTAAACATATCGTTCAACGACACTGGCATGGTTTAAGCCACGACACTACAATTGGTTATGCTTTTCAAGATCCTCCGCGATTTTGTTATAAAAAGGCATCCAATTTGAGAGATCGTCTGGTGCGGTCATATTTGCTTGCACCGAGTCCGCTGCGTCTTTCTTTCAAAATCCCAGATGGTAACTTTAAGTGCTTTAATTGTGTAATATGCAATTCCATGCTTACTTAAAAAACGTTTAAGCGTCCAAAGTCCAACAGGTCATTCAGAGTAAAAGGCAGAATCACCTGTTTAAATAAATTCCTTTGTGGTATATTTACTGGTATATTTATGCCCTTGTGGGTTACTGTATGTGGGTAAAACAAAACGTCTTTTGTGAACATAAGTGTAACATCAGAAAGAACGACGAAATGTCGCCAGTAGCAAAACACTTTAACAGTGGAGGACATGATGCCAATTCACTCAGGTTTATGGGCCTGGAAACTGTTAGTCGGCTTATTAGAGGAGGGGACCGTGACAGCCGCTTTCTACAAAGGGATGCATGGTAAATATTTAATTTGAAATCATGCACACCTAATGGTATGAATGAAGCACAGTCCTTGACTTGTTTTCTGTAAAAAAATTTTTTTTTAATGGGATGACACTGGATTATTATTGGTCGATTGTGTGGGTGTATAGAAGGGTGTGGATCTATGAATGAGGTTGTAATGTTTATTCATTTAAGCACACTGAGGAAGGCTCTACGTCGAAATGCGTCTGTGCAATAAACACGTTTTATATGCAAAGTGCGGCCCTTTTTTCTTTGAGATTACTTATACGTTTGGTCAAGCACTCTTACAATATAAATTAGAAATCGAGTGAAGCCTGCTCCTACGACACAATCATATACTAATGCCGCAATAGCTGGCCTGTCTGGAACCGAGCAGATTTTAAACTACAAAACTGTGTGACACTTGCATAACATGTGAATGACACCTAGGCAAATAGGATTTTGTCTCTCTCTGTCTTGTCCTCGATCCTGATGACAATGAGACTAACAGACCCAGTTCCGGCTTCCGTAAAGGTCAACATGCATAATCTACTGGCCGTCTTTCAAACGTGATCGTCACTAAGCTCGCTTGTTCAGTTTAATCATAGCTGCTGTATTTTGCTACTTATGTTGTCTATCGATTTTTCAGTGTTTTCCCTGTATCTATTACTGTAAAGATGCTTTGAAACAATTACTAATTGTGAAAAGCGCTATAAAAATAAAATTGAATTGAATATCAATGATAAACATTGATAAACAAGCTCTATTTCCCAGCCCTACCCCCTCCCCAAGGCGCGCCCCTCGCCGTAACTACATTTGCCGTGTTTGCACTACCGTGCCACAAGGCAACGTGCTAGGGCCTGTCGTGTTTGCACTGTCACTTCTGGGACTTGAACGTGCCTTGACGGGCTTAGTTGGGGCATAGGGCCATGCTTTTCTGGTCCGCCGAATACCTTGGGCCAGAGCAGGCCTGTTGGGGCTAGAGGAGTGGTAAAGGTCAAAAGCGGAGTTTGTTTCGCAGGATGAGCGTTTCACCTTTATCTGTCTGCAGATTAAACTGCATATTTAACAGTATTCACCAGTACAGAAGAAAGAAGATACCTGCTATGTTCTCACTTCGAACTAAAGAAAATGATCAGCATCTGGAAAAACATAGACGCGATAAAATACAACGCCAAACTCACCATTCTAATGATCCGGTGCACAACGTTACCGGTCCAGGAGAAGTTTAAAAATTTGGGGGCACAGAACTAAGTGTTTCAATCGTAACAGTTCTTTGAAATGATAGATGGTGTGTTGGATCATTGTCCCTGTATTAGAACAGCGATCACTCAAGTGACGAAGGTAACTAAAGTTGGTCAGTTAACTTGTTTGCTACATACAAAACACAATACATAATGCAAATTGCAAACTCTTGCATAAGTGTCTTACATGCGTGTTTATTTTGTTTGTGTGTTATATTGTCATCTCTGTGCGATTTGTTATATTTTTTTGCAGCACTTAGTAAAAATAAAATTTTTTATAGTACAACTGTAGTAGTCCTAGCCATGTTTTCTTGTGTTTAGGAGATTAATTTAAATGTTATATGAATGTATCAAATAGGGCTATACGATTAATTGAAAAATTACCGAAATTCAGAAACTGTAACAAACCCTATTTTATCATGACGGTTATTTTCGGGTTTTATCCTGTTAATACTTTCCCTTCAAAACATACTACCACGTGTGAGGTTACGTGGCTCCGCCCCGTCCAGTTAGTAGCATATGGCGCTTTTCCATTGCATAGTACCCCACGGTTTGGGTTGGGTCAGCTTGCTTTTGGGAGCTTTTCCATTGGGTGCAGTACGTAGTACCCAATACTTTTTTTAGTAAAACCTCGGTTAGGGTTCCAAGCGATCCGAGGTGATACCAAATGTGACGCTAAAACACTGTAGATTACTGATTGGTCGTCACTACCAGCGGCAAACTCCTAATGTTCCCAAAACTCCCTTTTAGCAATGAAAAACATCCACAGGTTGAGAACCAGGAACACCATACCAGTTTTTTTCCAGACTTCCTGTTTGTAGCGGCACATTCGCATCGCAAGTGTGCATTATACGTGTATATGCAACTTAAATGAGGCTCAGGGGAGCGCGTCGAATGACGACACCACCGGTGTTTGTACAGAAACTGTCATGTGAGACAGAGGTAGTGATAAACACGATATGCAAACATCTTTGTGGTGGTCAATTTTTATTTTGTGGCGGACTGAGAAATAAATGAATGTATGGGGATGTTTAGCATTTCAACAACGCTCTCACTTGTATGATACAGCAGCAAGCAGCGTAAATATAACGACACGGCTATTATCCCCCCCACTGCGAAGTGTTACTAAACTCAATGGAAAAGCTAACCAAGCCAAAGTGAAGTGATAAGTGTCGAGGGCGGTCCGCCTTGCTCTGATGTCACGCTGACGTGTGCCAAATAACTCTCGCGATGGCGAGGCGGGCTCGTCGGATTCTGCAGTCGAGTGCAGTTGCTCTCCACCGACTGCGTTGACG
This sequence comes from Paramisgurnus dabryanus, assembly GCF_030506205.2. Classification (NCBI taxonomy): domain Eukaryota; kingdom Metazoa; phylum Chordata; class Actinopteri; order Cypriniformes; family Cobitidae; genus Paramisgurnus; species Paramisgurnus dabryanus. Next base: position 36,485,110 of record NC_133348.1, read on the forward strand.
AAAAGCACGATGGAAAAGACTTGCTGACGACACAGCTTAATGCTTATTGGCACGGGAATGTCAGCTGATGAAATTTTTTATTCTAAAAACTCCACCTGTAGTAGTTTTTATATTTATTCAACTTGTTCTTGACTTATGACATTTTATATTTCTAATGAATTCCTTTACACTTTTGTATTGGTGTTAAATTATTTGTACTGTGTGCTGTTAATATTTCACACAGAAACAAATTTGTTTTACCTCTAGACTTAGATTACATCCCACCATTTACTAAGAAGCCTTTTCCAGTAATGAACAGTTCACCTTTGTTGATTCTTCTTATAAACATCTTAATGTAAATGCATTTGTTGGTATTTCAGTTGCATCTATTTAATACGCGATAAAATACGCGAACGCGATATCTTCCATAGCTGACGTTTGCAGTCCACAACACAGAAAGATTCATGAAGCGTCCGGCTTGCCTGCACTTTTTTCACTTCTCCCCTCACCGCAGCCGGTTACTCTCACCAATATTTCAGGCGAGGAAAGCTGCATCTCAAACAAGCCTATTAAGTCAGAACCACGAGAAGAGGCAGGCACTTCCGCGCAGGTTTAATTGGACATGGCAGAGATGAGTGTGTGCTTTGATTTCAATTAAAGTCAAAATGTTCAATAAATAACCTTAACAACTAATACTTTCTTCTCTCAATTCTTTTAAAATTACAAAGATAACAAGAAATGCCCTTTCAATAGAAAAGTATAACCCACCTTTAATATCTGAGCATATTTAAAATAAAAACCTTGCCAGTGAACTATGAGGCAAAAAAATTATAACAATCGCTCATTAATCGTAATCGATGTCAAATATTGAAATAACCGTGGTGTTGATTTTAGGTCAAATCGTCCAGCCCTAGTATCAAACCTTATACTTGGGTATACTGTGTGTGTATTTACAGACCCGTTATACAAAACATCACAAATGTCCTGCTTTATTGTTTTGGGTGTGTTTTATAGAGAAAAAGCTTTCAGTTTGTCATCCAGAAGTTATTGTAAACAGCAACAGATGGAAGAGCAGGAGATGAAATGAAGATGATGATGTTACACAACAGCAGCTGGATGTTAAAATCAGATGGGATGAGCCGTCTTCAAATACACCTGTTTGTGTACTAATATAAACTTCATATGTAAATAAAGTAGTACCCTGTTAATAAAACTAAGGCTGCTTGACACAGACAATTTTTCTAATGATTTCTAACACATTTAGATTTTGAGATGCAAATAAATTGATTTTCATTCAGCTATCCGACAGTTCTTCTTTACAGTCAAAAGGTTTTATTGATTTGCAAATTATTGAAATAGCTATTTGACAGTCAATTTTACCTTTTGTTTCATGCGAGATTGAATATAACAAATTTTATAATGTGTAAGTGTGTTTACATCACAATAAAATGATAGCATTATAGACCTAACGTTACATGTTTACAGACACACATACCTGCATTTGTGTTATATATAAATATAAATAGATTATTCTGTATAAATCTAAAACTAGGACTTGTTATGTTCTTGAAATACTGTGTTTATAGTTTAATGGCACATTAGGTAGATGAAAGCTTTATTTGTGGTAATCACTCCTTAAGGTTAACTATTGCTTATTCATCTGATACAGTATTGTCTCGTTGCAAGATCGCTTGTGTGCAGCCAACATAAACTTCAAGGGTAACACTGTGGACAGAACAAACATCTTCATCTTCTAATCTTGGCTTTCACCATGCAAACAGCCACCTGGGTTCTTTCCATTATGCTTGTTTATGATGCATGATGATGTGATCTAACTCCTGTCGTCTGTCAGATCAAACTGACTTCCTCCTCATGCTGAAACAGGTAGGCGTATTAAGGGCTGGATTTACTGAAGCGCTGCCATGCTATTGGTCTGACAGTCCAAACACGTCTTGATTTTTGGAGGTCGAAGGCTATTGGCTTCATAATTTGAAGCGGGACAATGAAGTGAATGTGGGACGATGACTGACCAAGGCAGAGCCGGAGGTGTTGGGAGGAGCTAACTTGAGAAAGTCAAACACGTGTTCCTGGAGGGATCGATCTCCCTGCCTCAGTAATACTAGAAAACAGCCAACTGGTAGGTAAACAACACACACTAAACTTTAGATAATAAAATGACATGAATGGAACATGATGGAGAAAACAGGCATAGTCTATATAGGCTGACAAACTTTATATTGTTTGTGTAATGTATTCTAGCATAATGCGGAATACATAATGATGTAAGCTGTATGTGCATAAGGAAGTCTGTGGTACCCACTTGAGTTAAGAGGTACACAATAAATAAGTTTAGTAACCACTTGTGTGTTGTCTGATCAAAAAAGGAAAAGAACAATACATGGTGTCAGAAGAGGGATAAGAATGGCACAGTTAAAGCCACCATCAAACCTATGCCTGCAAGGAAATCTGGCATAAAAAGGGGGAAAATATGGATACCGGAATTTGACTTGTTTCCGAACAGCCAGCGGCAACACAGAGAAGTCTGAAAAAGTGCAGTGCGCAACATTTCTACACATTGCTGGTGAGGATGCAATTGAAGGACTTGCATCCGTCACATGTTTATCACAGGGGCTTAAGGACCATCAAGGAATATTGATGCCTATGTCACAGATCTAAAGAACAAGGCAAAAGACTGTGAGTTCTGAGAATTGCATAAATCAGTCACTTATAAGAGACAGAATTGTATGTGAAGTAGATCTCTTACACCAGATGAACACCAGATGTCACCATTGGGGCAGAAACAACACTTCTGAATACAAAGGTCAAAGACACAAAATACAAATTTAGATAGTTGAAAGAGATGCTCCTGCAATATTAGAAAGATCCACATGTCAAGCATTAGGCATGATAAAAAGGATACATGAAGATTCGGACGAGAATAACATGCTGAAGACTATGAAGATCTTTTCACTGGTCTGAGATGCATGCCAGGACATCATTACATTCAAGTTGATCAATCAGTAAAACCTTGTTGTACAGACTCCATGAAAAGTTCCCATTGCACTGAAAAAAAGATTAATTGAAGAATTTCACAAGATGGAAGGCATGGTTATGATTGTCAAGCCAGAAATTGCATATGCCTTGAACCACAATATTTGAACAAGGCAATTAAAGATGAACAATATCCACTACTCACAGTAGAAAAGTTGTGTCAAATATGTTGAATGCCAAAGTGTTCTCTGTATAAGATGCCAACCAAGGTTTCTGGCAGATTAAGAATATCGTTAGCTGTAGTGCAGATGATTAAAGATCTAGAAGGTGTGTGATAAACTAAAAGGTGGATGACTTGCTGGTCTGGGGGGAAACCATACAAGAGCATGACCCAAGACTAAAAAAACTCAAAAGACAAGAGAATACAACCTCAAGCTGAACAAAAATGCATTTTAGATTAGAACAGCAAAATGACTGAAACCTGATCTTTAGTTAGCTACACCATAAGATAAACAAGCCTTTCAAAGATTTTTAGGTATGCTGCAGTATCTTGCCAAGTTTATTCCCAACTTGTAAGTGCCCCACTCAGACAGCTGTTGGAAAATGACGTTGAATGTTCTGGGGAAATGAGCAAGAGTAAAGCTTCCAGAAACTCAAATATTTAGCAACAAATGTGCCAACATTGGAATATTATTATGTTAACAGTATGGATGTGCATTTATCTAATTTTTTAATTTCGATTAATCCATAGGTCTTTAGAACGAGTACTCAATTAACTGGGGGCAGGGCAATCAAAGGGGCAGGACGTACATGTCATGGTGAAGATGAAAATATTTTTATTAAAAACACTCAAACTTAATTTTGAAGAAACTATGAAAGAACAATGAACACATACTAGATTATTTCAGTGTTTTTAACAGAAACTTCTTACAGGAATAGCTGCGTGATGAAGTGAAACTAAAGGGTTAATAAACACAAACTGAAGTGCTTTCTATATGATGCACTCTACATAATATTAAGACTTATATACAACATAAATGTATTTTACAACATGCATCTATCTGCACAAAATGCAATACTTTAACTAAGTTATGTACTGAAAGTTTAACTCCCATTGTGGATGTGCACCATAAACAGCGTACTTTTATACACATCCAGTCAAAGCACGAGCTTCGTAACGTTAAGCAGCTTTAAGTCTTTTGCTATCATTTTAGTGATTAGATGTGTCTTGTCTTCCTCTTACCTGTTCTCAGTAAAAGTTTAATGCTTGTATCGCTCTCTGGTATCTCTTGACATTTAATGTTTAAATATGAGATGATAACCCATTGAACTTTTGACGATGCTGTACATTTTGCACCTGAATGACTGTATTTCCGAAAATCACCATAGTCCCTTAGTGATGTGAGGTCGGCTTCACAGCATTGTGCAGATCGGCAGGTTGCTGTCTGGCACGGGCGCGGGGACTTATCTGTTTTTGAATCATGCATGGTAACGTTATTGATGTCATACGCTGGTCTTTGTACTGTAGCTCAACACAAGGTCAAACACGCACCCAGTCTTTATTACCACAGGTGCTTGTAACGCTAACCAGACATCCAAATGCCGCCATAAACACAATAAATAAATAAATAAACCCACATGATCATCATTTTCATGATCGATCATCAATGCCATGTTCGAGTACTTGAGCAAACAAGTACTCGTGCCCATCCCTAGTTAACAAACCATTAAAATTTAAGAACTCCTTAGCCACCTGTTCGGTTCAAAGTCTTATTTGTGAACATTTTTAAGCATTTCTCTGCATTTCATTACCTGGATTATATATATACCTCGTCTGTTTTCTGGTTACTGTTATTGGGTTGCTGCCTGCCCCGACCTTGTGGTTTGTTTACTGAATATCGTTCCTGTATTGCCGTCTGCCCCGACCCTTTGCCTCATTTACTGGATATTGCTGCTCACCACCACCAGCTTTAAAAGTTAACTACTCTTACAGAGAAGCTGGTTAAAACTCCGGGGCTTACAACTCGCAGCCTCAACTCCACAACCACCTGCCAGAGCAACCAGAGACACAGCCCTGCTACCTTTCCCCAGCACAAGGTCGCTTTAAGCCTTTCCTGACAAGTATGACAGAAGCCCAACCCATTGTAAAGGCTTCCTGCTTCAATGTACTTTGTCTGTTAACCAACAACCAGCCACGGATGAAGGAAAAATCTTCTATGTGAGAACATTACTTACTGGCCACACTTTAGAATAGATGATGGCAAGATGAATAGATGGTGTTGTTGTGGTTTCCTTTTTCCTCAAATGAAACAGTCTTCAGTCTTAGGTTTTGATTTCAATGGATAGACTTTTACAGAAACTGCATTAGTTTATATGTGTCAGGGATGCCCTTATACAACAGACAGTATATGTTTGTTTAAGTATAAGTATAAGTGTTTGGCTCTGCAGTTTCTTTTGAAATTTCTTTATATTTTGTTTGGTTGGGTTAAGTAAATGTAAGCATTTTGTTTGTTTTGCTGCAAAAAAATTAAGGTAGCTTTAGAGAATGTACAGTTTGTGAAAAACGAAGACAGAGACACAATTTTACTTTATATTGTAGATGGCAGCAATTAGAGCCCGACCGATTTATCGGCCGACCGATATTATCGGCCGATATGAGCTAATTGCATTATCGGCATCGGTGTTTATAACGGCCGATAAAACATGAGAAACAGTCTCTCATGCTTCACTCATGTTATGAGTGTTGCATAGCTTGCCCACCAGAGGGAGGTCTGCAACTCCTCAGTTGACAACAGCGCCAGAAATCCACTACAGAAGAAAGCTATCAGCCAAGCCGATTGCAGAGCTACACCCCGGCATGTAAACTATGAGAAAAAGCGGAGGTTACCTGTGGCGCGTGGCCGGCGAGCTCAGTGTCATATTGGTAAACAATGGCGGGGTATGACTTAATATCCACGGTCCGTATTTTGTTGTTTTTTACATCTGTGGTAAACGCTGAGGGTCGCGAAGTTGCTCGTGACCAAACAACATTGCGTTTTGCGGCGTCAAACGGAACCTGCTTTTCCACGTTAGGCTTCACAGAGAATGTGCTAAGGACGTCGGCAGTTTGGCAAATAGATGGTAAGCTGTTTTAAACAACTTTGGTAAAGAAATGCGGATGTTAGCTTCAGATGTGCTCGACTTTTAAGCAGTCAGCAGGAGTAAACGCGTCATCTGTTTAAAGATGTTCTGATTGGCCCAAAGCTGTCAGCGCGGTCTGACGTCATCCGTTCTTAAAGCCGGTAATCCTATATTTTTCGTTCACACATAGCACTTACCGGTAAATTACTTTCAATCTTACAACCAGTCTTACTAGTAAATTGGGAGCACTGATTTACCGGAAAGGTTCAATCACACATGACCTGTTAACTGCAAATGTTTTGATTCAGACTGCACAAAGAGAAGGGGAGAAGATATACGGGTCCGTTGTGAATGTGTCTGTGAGAGCAAATATAGTGTAGTTACAGTAACTACAGTAGGTGTGTCAGAAATCATTAAACCAGAGGGGACATGTATTATAATTTATTTACAGTACACAGACTGTTAAAACCAGCTTCAACTGGAAGTAAGTAAAAGTTTTAAATGTTTAAAACCAGACAGTTTTTTGATCATTTAAAAAATATATACTTTTGGGGCCCTATTTTAACGATCTGAAACGCAAGTGCGAAGCGCAAAGCGCAAGTGACTTTGTGGGCGGATCTTGGGCGCTGTTGCTATTTTCCCAGCGGGAGAAATAACTAAGGGGTTGTTCTGAAGTAGGTTCATTATTCATAGTTGTGGTTTGGGCGTAACTTTAAATAAACCAATCAGAACGTCATCCAACATTCCCTTTAAACGCAAGGGCGCATGTTCCATGGCGGGTTGCTATTATTATGACGAATTTACCAGGCGCAAGCCAGGAGCGGTTCACAGCCGAGGAGACCCACGTTCTTGTAAGAGCAGTCAAAGACAGAGAAGTTGTTTTGTATGGGGATAGGAGAAACCCGCCCAAACCAGCGTAGGTTAAACAGGCGTGAGAGGAAATAGTCACAATTGTCTCATCGGCATGCATCCCCAGGACATTGCGCCGCAAGCGCTACAATGATGTCAGGAGACGGGGGAATCCCAAGCTTGCCAGCATATATCGGGCACGCCGTGTAACGGGAGGTGGATCTGCCTCTTTAAAGGACCTGACGCCAGCAGAGGACATCGCTGCGTCCACCCTCACCGCTGAAAGCCAAGAAACGCAAGCAGTCCAACCCCAAAGTACACTTACAAATCAAGTTCACATACATTTAGGTTTCTTATGACAACATTTTAATTATTATTTACATAAAATATACGTAATACAGCCACACAAAAAACTTATGAAAATATTTTAATCGTTATTTGCATGATAATTTTTTAACGCAGCCACACAAATAAAAACTATCACCACAATGCTCACCACAATGATTTCCCTTATCTCATGTGTTAATATTTTTTATTGTAACAATTTATGATTCGCAAAAATAACTGTTGCATCTGTGTAGATTAGATAAGCAAAGTGTGTGCGCGTTGTGCACGCTATACATTATGGTCAAGCATGCACCCTTAAAATAGCGTAAGGAACAACGCGCCACTGACCTTCAAACTTTTTTTTTCTGGTCAGTGGCGCAATTGTTTTTTGAAACTGCAAAATAGCATCAGGGATGGTTTGCGCCGGAACACGCCTCCTTTTTTGCGCTGAACCGCCCAGGGAGCGCAAGTTCATTCCCTAAATTGCCGACGTGCGACTGTGGAGGGAAAAACCCGCTGTGCGCCGGTGCAAAATACGAATGATACATGCGTCACTGACAAAGTCAATTGAGATAGGGCGCTTGATGTGCAATTGTTTAGTCATTGAGGCTGTAATCTAAGGCTTTTTTAACATAATCCCTTCTGGAAAATGGTTTATACAGCCCACATACATAGAACAGGCAGATATTGAATGTTGTGTAAGTGCAGTTTATAGGAAATGGGTCTAATATCCAGTTTAAAAAAAAAATCAAAACATCGGCTTATAAATCGGCTCTTTTCAAGTTAATATCGGCATCAGCCCCCAAAAATCCATATCGGTAGGGCTCTAGCAGCAATATTGAAAATGTTTGTTATCTTGCAGTGATGTCCTGTTGTAAATACTGTAAAGTCTTTAATGCAGATTAAAGAAAAATTACAAACACACAAAAAAGAAAAGAAAATCACAAACACAAAAAACACAAAAAGAAAATCTCATCATCTAATCTATTGCGTTTCTATTTGGCCAAATGTTCTCATTTTTCCTCTGGCAAAGCATCTTGGGAAGAATCCTTTGCCATGTCTTATCCACCCTGACATTGTTCAGTTGTGATGTCTGGGAATGCACCGTCTATTGCATCCAGGTGGGACTGGAGGAAAACCTCTTCATTGTCCTGGTGTTCTTCCACTGACAAGTGCAGGAATTAAATTTTTGTGTTGCTGTATATTGTTCCGTTTCCATACAAGATCAACCCAAAGAGGTCCTCTTTACTCTTTTGTATTCCATATGGTCATGCAATTGAAAGAACCTGAGTGTGTTTCCAGGATGATAATCAGCTGTGATTTATATATTTGCATTGGTACAATCAGCTGTTTTTTATTCCCAATGGAATAAAATACAGGGTATATATATGTGTGTGTGTGTGTGTGTTTAAATTCATCATATGAGCAGCTGTTTACTTAGACTATAAGTCAGGTTTAGCACATGATGTTATCTCTTTTGACATACTGTGTGAAAGCATTTGTAAATTTGACATTAAAAATCTATTGTTTTGGTCTTGTTTGAGCTTGTGTGTAAAAGAAGTTTAAGTATTTTAAATGTGTGTTAATTATATGCATTTTCTGTTAAAGCAACAAGAAATGTTTTAATAGTATAGCTTACACAGGTGGATGTAGTGCTAGCTATGTTAAGAGTTTTGGAAAATTGTTAAAAGTATTGAAAAATCTGTCATAGCAATCGTAAAAAACTGTAAACATGGTAAGTTTAAAATCTCTTAGTCTCTGTGCTGTGAAATATATCGGTAATATGAATCAAAATGATTTATAAAACTTTTATATAGATTTTTTTGAGAACATAAATTCGTTTTTTACTATTTAACTTAAAACATAACCACAACAATACTGCAGTAACATTCTCTTTCTAATACAATTTTACAGTTTTTGCCTATTGCTTACACACTTTTTGGAGAATTTGGCTCATTATGTCAAAACTCTACACACAAGTCAATCAGCCAATCAAACTGTGGCAAAATGAAACACTGCAATTACAGTTTTTTTAACTGCTAAAACACTAAGCTCGTTCTCTGAACCAAATTTCCAGTGGCCATTTGTCAAATAATTAACTATTTTGGAAAAACCTTAAACAGGTTTTGGTAGTTAGACATTGTTTGCAAAACTCATGCACTCTTTTTGCAAAACTCTAAACCAGGGGTGTCAAACATGCGGCCCGCGGGCCGTATCCAATTCGGCCCGCGTGATGATTTATACAGTATTATTAAATATTAAATACATATTTTAAAAACCCTTTCAGGCGGGTGTCTAGTTCGTTTTTAATATGAGAGACTTGCGGAAAGCAGCAAAACGCGGAACATAGACTAAACACGGTGCCCAAAAATCTTGCCGTTTTACTGTTACCGCTCCGCTAAAGATCCACTGATTCCGTTGATCCACTTCGTGTTTTCTCGCCCGCTCCGCAGCATCTCTGTGTCCACTCTCTGCCTGGAGAGCGAAGACGACAGTTTCCGAAGTTCGTTGCATTAACAGGTAGATTCATTACATTATATCAGTTGTTAAACCGCAGAATTAGTAATTTGTAAGTATGTTTATGTATTTCTTCCGGTAATGATTTGCTATCAGTGTTCTAAAAGTGCTAATAACAACTTAGCAAGCTAACAAAAACAAAATTTCCACATTCTTATTAACGTTACAATTAGGGATGGGTATCGTTAAGGTTTTAACGGTATTACTACTCTTACCGGTACTGCTTAACGGTCCGGTGCTTTAATGGTATTCTTATCGGTACTTTGGCCAATGTTAACATTTGATCACGAACCTATGTTCACATGATTAAGTTAATTATGTGTCTGCATTTCATCATTACAAATTAATTTCTGGATATCATTTCTAAATATTATACATATATTTATTAATGCACCAGCGTGAAAGCTGCAGAAAAAATACTCTAAATAGGATATTTAGGCTAAATAAATGTTTACATGCTGATTTTTCTTTATTTGGGATTTTAAAAAGAAGTAGAAAATATGTTGAATGCATAACGTTCAGCATTTCTCCCAAAAGAAATCAACAGAATTTCAACGTAAGGTAAGCAAACCAATTAGGGAGATTGTACATTTATTTTAAATGACGTGAACATTTTTTTGATTTTAGCATACATGCCTGATGTTGATGCGGCAACCACCAGAGATGATGGTTGAATTTTGCAGGATGCGACCTTCTAAGGACGTATTTTAAGACCGATTGCGTCACAGCAGCGCGACTTGAGGCTGTGACTTGTGTTAATATTATTCTGTTTATGTTGCGTATTTCTAAGGTTGATTAATTTTATATACTGTTGAATAGTTTAATCTACATCAACGTGTCATATTTTCTAAAATAAATGAATATTTTTCTGATTCCATATTTATTTAAATAAGTCAGAAACGTCTCCGCTGTGTCCTGCTGACAGGCGCGGTGGGCGCGTGCAACAGGTGACGCAAATTATAGGTCCTCCGAGGGTTAGACTGTCTCATTTCAGTTCTCTTCGCGGACTTCTGAGGCTGCCACCTTGAAAGACAGAGTGCTCCCCTTTTAAGGTTGTATGCTTAGAAGGTCGCAGCCCTTGAATTGGGACACAGCTTCTTTCTGCACGTAATACACTTTTGAAAGATGCTTTGACAGATGTGTTTCCGCCCTTACATGCAAACATCTTGTTGCACTTACCTGTATGACAACGAGCGTTGTCTGCATCAACTCTAGTGAAGTATAACCACACTTTTGAATGTTTTGCTCTATCCGCCATCGTCACTCTTTGTATTAAGCGGTAGTTTTCGTGCTGTTATGCGTGTGCGTGCGCCGCGCTCGTTGTGGTTGTGTTTGACAGACAGCCAGCCTCCGCGGCGCGCATGAGAGATCTCGCAGATCTCACAGACAAACGTCTTAATCGCAAATTAGAAATATTTGGTGAGATAAAATGTGCACGAAAACATTATTAAGCAAGAAAACATAGTACATTTATTTATTTATTTTCTCCAGGACCGATAGCAGAACCGATAGCGTCAGATCTTACTGATACTACGGTCTTTCATAATTTAGCCCCGGGGCCAGTTTAATACCGGGTTTCGGTACCCATCCCTAGTTACAATGCTTGTCTAATCGATTTAATGTTCCCGATCAGATCTAAGTTAATATAAACACTAAATTCGCTGTTGTTGGCACTCTTTGTAGACAAAAAATACAAAAAACACCAATGCCTTCACAAAATAATGACAGAGAACGGAAAGAGAGGCTTTTAGCAGCAGTTCAACATTGCAAACATGGATTCAAAGCTCCATCAAGCCAGCAGGTAAATCATATTGAATATTTTGCAGATTGTCACACTTTAATTAGGGCTCGAGCACCGAGGAGCAGGCCAGAATGGCCTGCACCGAAAGGTGCGAAGCCCTATTGGTTTTGTTAGAATTTATTATTAGGGCCCGAGCACCGAGGAGCAGGCCAGAATGGCCTGCACCGAAAGGTGCGAAGCCCTATTGTTTTTGCTCGGATTTATTATTTTTATTTATTTATTTAGGGCCCGAGCACCGAGGAGCAGGCCACAATGGCCTGCACCGAATGGTGCGAAGCCCTATTGTTTTTGCTCGGATTTATTATTTTATTTTATTAGGGCTCGAGCACCGAGGAGCAGGCCAGAATGGCCTGCACCGTAGGTGCGAAGCCCTATTGTTTTTGCTCGGATTTATTATTTTTATTATTATTTTTTTTTTTTTTTTTTTTTTTATTTTTTTTAACACTTTTGGACTTTTTGGGGGCCTTAACATACTCGAAAACTCTTGAAAATTGGCACAGACGTCAGAGTCGTCCGTCATCGCAGAAATCCAAAGGCTGGAACACGGGCGTGGCACAGGGGCTCTGTAGCGCCCCCTGTAATGCAAAAAAAAACATTGATGCACAGATCGGGCAAAAATGTACGCACATGTACGAGACTTGGTACGCTTATAGATCTCATCGACCCGAACAACTTTCGCCCTCTAACATTTAAGCTCCGCCCAACAGGAAGTCGGCTATTTTGGATTGTTTAAAAAATGCATGCGTTGAACTTTTATATACTCCTCCCAGGGGATTCATGCGATTGACACCAAACGTGGTGAACATGATGTCGAGACATTGGACTTGCTAAATTGCGAAGGGATTTTTGATATCTCGAACGGTTCTGCCATGGGGAGGCGACAAAGTTGTGGCGAAATCAGAGAAACAGGAAGTGTCTAATATCTAGGGCAAAAAATGTCTTATTGTGATGACACACGGGGTGTTTGTTCGTCTGAAGATTCCGATCGCATCGATGTGCCTATTGTGACTCCCGGGTATAGCGCCACCACCAGGCGCCAGGAAGTGTGTCAGTCACAAAGCTGGATTTTTTTGACAGTTCCATGCAATGTTCTTTTAAATACTCCTTCTAGGATTTTCATGAGATTGACACCAGAAGTGGTCAACATGATGCGGAGACATTGTAGATGATAAATTGCAAAGGGATTTTTGATATCTCAAACGCTGTTCCCATGGCAACGCGTCAAACTTTACTTTCATTTTAAAGGCATATTTAAGCCTTTCTGTTGCATGCAGGAAACTTTTAAATACTCCTTCTAGGATTTTCATGAGATTGACACCAGAAGTGGTCAACATGATGCCAAGACATTGTAGATGATAAATTGCGAAGGGATTTTTGATATCTCGAACGCTGTTCCCATGGCAACGCGTCAAACTTTACTTTCATTTTAAAGGCTTATTTAAGCCTTTCAGTTGACGCCAATGTTCTTTTAAATACTCCTTCTAGAATATTCATGCAATTGACACCAAAAGTGGTCAACATGATGCCAAGACATTGTAGATGATAAATTGTTAAGGGATTTTTGATATCTTGAACGCTGGTCCCATGGCAACGCCACAAACTTTACTTTTATTTCAGGCATATTTAGGACTCTTGGCGTGCTTAGATTAACCTAAACGTTGGCACACACATCAGAGTTGTCGGCTGTTCAGAGTGGACAAATAGGTCAGGCAAAGGCGTGTCTCTTTAGTGGCTCACTAGCGCCCCCATTTGTCTAAAATGTGGGGTTTTTCTTTTACCTACAGTCCCCAAATGGCTCAGTAACAACATTAAATAGCCCACTGATGTTTACCCACTTGATGCCCTTGCCCACCGGGCATCGTTTTCTCGGACGCCTCGTGTAGCGGTAAAAAAACGTGCGAGGGCCCGCCATTGCTGCTTGCAGCTATATTTAGGGCCCGAGCACCGAGGAGCAGGCCAGAATGGCCTGCACCGTAGGTGCGAAGCCCTATTGTTTTTGCTCGGATTATTATTTTTATTATTTTTTTTTTTTTTTTTTTTTTTTTTTTTTTTTAACACTTTTGGACTTTTTGGGGGCCTTAACATACTCGAAAACTCTTGAAAATTGGCACAGACGTCAGAGTCGTCCGTCATCGCAGAAATCCAAAGGCTGGAACACGGGCGTGGCACGGGGGCTCTATAGCGCCCCCTGTAATGCAAAAAAAAACATTGATGCACAGATCGGGCAAAATTGTACGCACATGTACGAGAGTTGGTACGCATATAGATCTCATCGACCCGAACAACTTTCGCCCTCTAACATTTAAGCTCCGCCCAACAGGAAGTCGGCTATTTTGGATTGTTTAAAAAATGCATTCGTTGAACTTTTAAATACTCCTCCTAGTGGATTCATGGGATTGACACCAAACGTGGTGATCATGATGTCGAGACATTGTACTTGCTAAATTGCGAAGGGATTTTTGATATCTAGAACGGTTTTGCCATGGCGAGGCGACGAATTTATGGCGAATTTAGAGAAACAGGAAGTGTCTAATTTCTAAGGCAAAAAATATCTTATTGTGATGCCATGCGGGGTGTTTGTTCGTCTGAAGATTCCGATCGCATCGATGTGCCTATTGTGACTCCCGGGTATAGCGCCACCACCAGGCGCCAGGAAGTGTGTCAGTCACAAAGTTGGATTTTTTTTGACAGTTCCATGTTATGTTCTTTTAAATACTCCTTCTAGAAAAATCATGCAATTGACACCAAAAGTGGTGAACATGAAGCCGAGAGATTGTAGATGATAAATTGCGAAGGGATTTTTGATATCTCAAACGCTGTTCCCATGGCAACGCGTCAAACTTTACTTTCATTTTAAAGGCATTTTTAAGCCTTTCAGTTGACGCCGATGTTCCTTTAAATACTCCTTCTAGGATATTCATGAGATTGACACCAAAAGTGGTCACCATGATGCAGAGACATTGTAGATGATAAATTGCGAAGGGATTTTTGATATCTCAAACGCTGTTTTCATGGCAACGCGTCAAAGTTTACTTTCATTTTAAAGGCATTTTTAAGCCTTTCAGTTGACGCCAATGTTCCTTTAAATACTCCTTCTAGAATAATCATGCAATTGACACCAAAAGTGGTCACCATGATGCAGAGACATTGTAGATGATAAATTGCGAAGGGATTTTTGATATCTCGAACGCTGTTCCCATGGCAACCTGTCAAACTTTACTTTCATTTTAAAGGCATATTTAAGCCTTACAGTTCCATGCGATGTTCTTTTAAATACTCCTTCTAGGATTTTCATGCGATTGACACAAGAAGTGGTCAACATGATGCAGAGACATTGTAGATGATAACTTGCGAAGGGATTTTTGATATCTCGAACGCTGTTCCCATGGCAACCTGTCAAACTTTACTTTCATTTTAAAGGCATATTTAAGCCTTACAGTTCCATGCGATGTTCTTTTAAATACTCCTTCTAGGATTTTCATGCGATTGACACAAGAAGTGGTCAACATGATGCAGAGACATTGTAGATGATAAATTGCGAAGGGATTTTTGATATCTCGAACGCTGTTCCCATGGCAACCTGTCAAACTTTACTTTCATTTTAAAGGCATATTTAAGCCTTACAGTTCCATGCGATGTTCTTTTAAATACTCCTTCTAGGATTTTCATGCAATTGATTCCAGAAGTTGTCAACATGATGCTGAGACATTGTAGATGTTAAATTGCAAAGGAATTTTTGACACATCGAACGCTGTTCCCATGGCAACGCGTCAAACTTTACTTTAATTTCAGGCATGTTTAAGGCTCTTGGCGTGCTTAGTTGAACTTTAAAGTTGGCACACACATCAGAGTTTTCGGCTGTTAAGTGTGCACAAAAAGGTCAGATAAAGGCGTGTCTATTTAGTCAGTGACTAGCGCCCCCGTTTGTCTAAAATATGGGGTTTCTTTTACCTACTGTACCTAAATGGGTCAGTAGCAACATGAAATAGTCCACTGATATTTACCCACTTGATGCACATGCCCACCGTGCATCGTTTTCTCGGAGGCACCGTGTAGCGGTAAAAAAACGTGCGAGGGCCCGCCATCGCTGCTTGCAGCTATATTTTTTATTAGGGCCCGAGCACCGAGGAGCAGGCCAGAATGGCCTGCACCGTAGGTGCGAAGCCCTATTGTTTTTGCTCGGATTATTATTTTTATTATTTTTTTTTTTTTTTTTTTTTTTTTTTTTTTTTTTTTTTTTAACACTTTTGGACTTTTTGGGAGCCTTAACATACTCGAAAACTCTTGAAATTTGGCACAGACGTCAGAGTCGCTCCTCATCGCAGAAATCCAAAGGCTGGAACACGGGCGTGGCACGGGGGCTCTATAGCGCCCCCTGTAATGCAAGAAAAAACATTGATGCACAGATCGGGCAAAAATTTACGCACATGTATGAGAGTTGGTACGCATATAGATCTCATCGACCCGAACAACTTTCGTCCTCTAACATTTAAGCTCCGCCCAACAGGAAGTCCGCTATTTTGGATTGTTTAAAAAATGCATTTGTTGAACTTTTAAATACTCCTCCTAGTGGATTCATGGGATTGACACCAAACGTGGTGATCATGATGCCGAGACATTGTACTTGTTAAATTGCGAAGGGATTTTTCATATCTCGAACGGTTCTGACATGGCGAGGCGAAGAATTTATGGCGAATTCAGAGAAACAGGAAGTGTCTAATATCTAAGGCAAAAAATATCTTATTGTGATGCCATGCGGGGGGTTTGTTTGTCTGAAGATTCCGATCGCATCGATGTGCCTATTGTGACTCCCGGATATAGCGCCACCACCAGGCGCCAGGAAGTGTGTCAGTCAAAAAGCTGGATTTTTTTGACAGTTCCATGCTATGTTCTTTTAAATACTCCTTCTAGAAAAATAATGCAATTGACACCAAAAGTGGTCAACATGATGCCGAGAGATTGTAGATGATAAATTGCGAAGGGATTTTTGATATCTCAAACGCTGTTCCCATGGCAATGCGTCAAACTTTACTTTCATTTTAAAGGCATATTTAAGCCTTTCAGTTGACGCCGATGTTCCTTTAAATACTCCTTCTAGAATATTCATGCGATTAACACCAGAAGTGGTCAACATGATGCCGAGACATTGTAGATGATAAATTGCGAAGGGATTTTTGATATCTCGAACGCTGTTCCCATGGCAACGCGCCAAACTTTACTTTCATTTTAAAGGCTTATTTAAGCCTTTCAGTTGACGCCGATATTCTTTTAAATACTCCTTCTAGAATATTAATGAGATTGACACCAAAAGCGGTCAACATGATGCCGAGACATAGTAGATGATAAATTGCGAAGGGATTTTTGATATCTCGAACGCTGTTCCCATGGCAACCCCCCAAACTTTACATTTATTTCAGGCATATTTAGGACTCTTGGCGTGCTTAGATTAACCTAAAAGTCGGCACAAACATCAGAGTTGTCGGCTGTTCAGAGTGGACAAATAGGTCAGACAAAGGCGTGTCTCTTTAGTGGCTCACTAGCGCCCCCGTTTGTCTAAAATGTGGGGTTTCATTTACCTACAGTCCCCAAATGGCTCAGTAACAACATTAAATAGCCCACTGATATTTACCCACTTGATGCCCTTGCCCACCGTGCATCGTTTTCTCGGACGCACCGTGTAGCGGTAAAAAAAACGTGCGAGGGCCCGCCATTGCTGCTTGCAGCTATATTTATTATTTTTTTTTTTTTTTTTATTATTTTTTTTTTTAACACTTTTGGACTTTTTGGGGGCCTTAACATACTCGAAAACTCTTGAAAATTGGCACAGACGTCAGAGTCGTCCGTCATCGCAGAAATCCAAAGGCTGGAACACGGGCGTGGCACAGGGGCTCTGTAGCGCCCCCTGTAATGCAAAAAAAAACATTGATGCACAGATCGGGCAAAAATGTACGCACATGTACGAGACTTGGTACGCTTATAGAGCTCATCGACCCGAACAACTTTCGCCCTCTAACATTTAAGCTCCGCCCAACAGGAAGTCGGCTATTTTGGATTGTTTAAAAAATGCATGCGTTGAACTTTTATATACTCCTCCCAGGGGATTCATGCGATTGACACCAAACGTGGTGAACATGATGTCGAGACATTGGACTTGCTAAATTGCGAAGGGATTTTTGATATCTCGAACGGTTCTGCCATGGCGAGGCGACAAAGTTGTGTCGAAATCAGAGAAACAGGAAGTGTCTAATATCTAGGGCAAAAAATGTCTTATTGTGATGACACGCGGGGTGTTTGTTCATCTGAAGATTCTGATCGCATCGATGTGCCTATTGTGACTCCCGGGTATAGCGCCACCACCAGGCGCCAGGAAGTGTGTCAGTCACAAAGCTGGATTTTTTTTGACAGTTCCATGCAATGTTCTTTTAAATACTCCTTCTAGGATTTTCATGCAATTGACACCAGAAGTGGTCAACATGATGCCGAGACATTGTAGATGATAAATTGCGAAGGGATTTTTGATATCTCAAACGCTGTTCCCATGGCAACGCGTCAAACTTTACTTTCATTTTAAAGGCATATTTAAGCCTTTCTGTTGCATGCAGGAAACTTTTAAATACTCCTTCTAGGATTTTCATGAGATTGACACCAGAAGTGGTCAACATGATGCCAAGACATTGTAGATGATAAATTGCGAAGGGATTTTTGATATCTCGAACGCTGTTCCCATGGCAACGCGTCAAACTTTACTTTCATTTTAAAGGCATATTTAAGCCTTTCAGTTGACGCCAATGTTCTTTTAAATACTCCTTCTAGAATATTCATGAGATTGACACCAGAAGTGGTCAACATGATGCCGAGACATTGTAGATGATAAATTGCGAAGGGATTTTTGATATCTCAAACGCTGTTCCCATGGCAACGCGTCAAACTTTACTTTCATTTTAAAGGCATATTTAAGCCTTTCTGTTGCATGCAGGAAACTTTTAAATACTCCTTCTAGGATTTTCATGAGATTGACACCAGAAGTGGTCAACATGATGCCGAGACATTGTAGATGATAAACTGCGAAGGGATTTTTGATATCTCAAACGCTGTTCCCATGGCAACGCGTCAAACTTTACTTTCATTTTAAAGGCTTATTTAAGCCTTTAAGTTGACGCCGATGTTCTTTTAAATACTCCTTCTAGAATATTCATGAGATTGACACCAGAAGTGGTCAACATGATGACGAGACATTGTAGATGATAAATTGCGAAGGGATTTTTGATATCTCGAACGCTGTTCCCATGGCAACGCCCCAAACTTTACATTTATTTCAGGCATATTTAGGACTCTTGGCGTGCTTAGATTAACCTAAAAGTCGGCACAAACATCAGAGTTGTCGGCTGTTCAGAGTGGACAAATAGGTCAGACAAAGGCGTGTCTCTTTAGTGGCTCACTAGCGCCCCCGTTTGTCTAAAATATGGGGTTTCTTTAACCTACTGTACCTTAATGGGTCAGTAGTAACATGAAATAGTACACTGATATATACCCACTTGATGCACATGCCCACCGTGCATCGTTTTCTCGGAGGCACCGGGTAGCGGAAAACAAACGTGCGAGGGCCCGCCATCGCTGCTTGCAGCTATATTTAGGGCCCGAGCACCGAGGAGCAGGCCAGAATGGCCTGCACCGAAAGGTGCGAAGCCCTATTGGTTTTGTTAGAATTTATTATTAGGGCCCGAGCACCGAGGAGCAGGCCAGAATGGCCTGCACCGTAGGTGCGAAGCCCTATTGTTTTTGCTCGGATTATTATTTTTATTATTTTTTTTTTTTTTTTTTTTTTTTTTTTTTAACACTTTTGGACTTTTTGGGTGCCTTAACATACTCGAAAACTCTTGAAAATTGGCACAGACGTCAGAGTCGTCCGTCATCGCAGAAATCCAAAGGCTGGAACACGGGCGTGGCACGGGGGCTCTATAGCGCCCCCTGTAATGCAAAAAAAAACATTGATGCACAGATCGGGCAAAAATGTACGCACATGTACGAGAGTTGGTACGCATATAGATCTCATCGACCCGAACAACTTTCGCCCTCTAACATTTAAGCTCCGCCCAACAGGAAGTCGGCTATTTTGGATTGTTTAAAAAATGCATTCGTTGAACTTTTAAATACTCCTCCTAGTGGATTCATGGGATTGACACCAAACGTGGTGATCATGATGTCGAGACATTGTACTTGCTAAATTGCGAAGGGATTTTTGATATCTAGAACGGTTTTGCCATGGCGAGGCGACGAATTTATGGCGAATTTAGAGAAACAGGAAGTGTCTAATTTCTAAGGCAAAAAATATCTTATTGTGATGCCAAGCGGGGTGTTTGTTCGTCTGAAGATTCCGATCGCATCGATGTGCCTATTGTGACTCCCGGATATAGCGCCACCACCAGGCGCCAGGAAGTGTGTCAGTCACAAAGTTGGATTTTTTTTGACAGTTCCATGTTATGTTCTTTTAAATACTCCTTCTAGAAAAATCATGCAATTGACACCAAAAGTGGTGAACATGAAGCCGAGAGATTGTAGATGATAAATTGCGAAGGGATTTTTGATATCTCAAACGCTGTTCCCATGGCAACGCGTCAAACTTTACTTTCATTTTAAAGGCATTTTTAAGCCTTTCAGTTGACGCCGATGTTCCTTTAAATACTCCTTCTAGGATATTCATGCGATTGACACCAAAAGTGGTCAACATGATGCCGAGACATTGTAGATGATAAATTGCGAAGGGATTTTTGACCTCTAACATTTAAGCTCCGCCCAACAGGAAGTCGGCTATTTTGGATTGTTTAAAAAATGCATTCGTTGAACTTTTAAATACTCCTCCTAGTGGATTCATGGGATTGACACCAAACGTGGTGATCATGATGTCGAGACATTGTACTTGCTAAATTGCGAAGGGATTTTTGATATCTAGAACGGTTTTGCCATGGCGAGGCGACGAATTTATGGCGAATTTAGAGAAACAGGAAGTGTCTAATTTCTAAGGCAAAAAATATCTTATTGTGATGCCAAGCGGGGTGTTTGTTCGTCTGAAGATTCCGATCGCATCGATGTGCCTATTGTGACTCCCGGATATAGCGCCACCACCAGGCGCCAGGAAGTGTGTCAGTCACAAAGTTGGATTTTTTTTGACAGTTCCATGTTATGTTCTTTTAAATACTCCTTCTAGAAAAATCATGCAATTGACACCAAAAGTGGTGAACATGAAGCCGAGAGATTGTAGATGATAAATTGCGAAGGGATTTTTGATATCTCAAACGCTGTTCCCATGGCAACGCGTCAAACTTTACTTTCATTTTAAAGGCATTTTTAAGCCTTTCAGTTGACGCCGATGTTCCTTTAAATACTCCTTCTAGGATATTCATGCGATTGACACCAAAAGTGGTCAACATGATGCCGAGACATTGTAGATGATAAATTGCGAAGGGATTTTTGATATCTCAAACGCTGTTCCCATGGCAACGCGTCAAAGTTTACTTTCATTTTAAAGGCATATTTAAGCTTTTCAGTTGACGCCGATGTTCCTTTAAATACTCCTTCTAGAATGATCATGCAATTGACACCAAAAGTGGTCACCATGATGCAGAGACATTGTAGATGATAAATTGCGAAGGGATTTTTGATATCTCAAACGCTGTTCCCATGGCAACGCGTCAAAGTTTACTTTCATTTTAAAGGCACATTTAAGCCTTTCAGTTGACGCCGATGTTCCTTTAAATACTCCTTCTAATATATTCATGCGATTGACACCAAAGTGGTCAACATGATGCTGAGGCATAGTAGATGATAAATTGCGAAGGGATTTTTGATATCTCAAACGCTGTTCCCATGGCAACGCGTCAAAGTTTTCTTTCATTTTAAAGGCACATTTAAGCCTTTCAGTTGACGCCGATGTTCCTTTAAATACTCCTTCTAATATATTCATGCGATTGACACCAAAAGTGGTCAACATGATGCTGAGGCATAGTAGATGATAAATTGTGAAGGGATTTTTGATATCTCAAACGCTGTTCCCATGGCAACGTGTCAAAGTTTACTTTCATTTTAAAGGCATATTAAGCCTTTCAGTTGACGCCGATGTTCCTTTAAATACTCCTTCTAATATATTCATGCGATTGACACCAAAAGTGGTCAACATGATGCTGAGGCATAGTAGATGATAAATTGTGAAGGGATTTTTGATATCTCAAACGCTGTTCCCATGGCAACGCGTCAAAGTTTACTTTCATTTTAAAGGCACATTTAAGCCTTTCAGTTGACGCCGATGTTCCTTTAAATACTCCTTCTAATATATTCATGCGATTGACACCAAAAGTGGTCAACATGATGCTGAGGCATAGTAGATGATAAATTGTGAAGGGATTTTTGATATCTCAAACGCTGTTCCCATGGCAACGTGTCAAAGTTTACTTTCATTTTAAAGGCATATTAAGCCTTTCAGTTGACGCCGATGTTCCTTTAAATACTCCTTCTAATATATTCATGCGATTGACACCAAAGTGGTCAACATGATGCTGAGGCATAGTAGATGATAAATTGCGAAGGGATTTTTGATATCTCAAACGCTGTTCCCATGGCAACGCGTCAAAGTTTTCTTTTATTTCAGGCATATTAAAGGCTCTTGGTGTGCTTAGATTGACTTCAAATTTGGCACACACATCAGATTTGTCGGCTGTTAAGTGTGCACTGAAAGGTCAGATAAAGGCGTGTCTCTTAAGTGGCTCACTAGTGCCCCCGCTTGTCTAAAATGTGGGGTTTCTTTTAGCTACAGTCCCCAAATAGCTCAGTAACAACATTAAATAGTCCACTGATATTTACCCACTAGATGCCCTTTCCCACCGTGCATCGTTTTCTCGGACGAATCGTGTAGCGGTAAAAAAACGTGCGAGGGCCCGCCATTGCTGCTTGCAGCTATATTTTTTTTTTTTTTTTTTTTTTTTTTTTTTATTTTTATTTTTTTTAACACTTTTGGACTTTTTGGGGGCCTTAACATACTCGAAAACTCTTGAAATTTGGCACAGACGTCAGAGTCGTCCGTCATCGCAGAAATCCAAAGGCTGGAACACGGGCGTGGCACGGGGGCTCTGTAGCGCCCCCTGTAATGCAAAAAAAAAACATTGATGCACAGATCGGGCAAAAATGTACGCACATGTACGAGAATTGGTACGCTTATAGATCTCATCGACTCGAACAACTTTCGCCCTCTAACATTTAAGCTCCGCCCAACAGGAAGTCGGCTATTTTGGACTGTTTAAAAAATGCATGTGTTGAACTTTTAAATACTCCTCCTAGGGGATTCATGCGAATGACACCAAATGTGGTGATCATGATGTCGAGACATTGTACTTGCTAAATTGCGAAGGGATTTTTGATATCTCGAACGGTTCTGCCATGGCGAGGCGACAAAGTTGTGGCAAAATCAGAGAAACAGGAAGTGTTTAATATCTAAGGTAAAAAATGTCTTATTGTGATGCCATGCGGGGTGTTTGTTCGTCTGAAGATTCCGATCGCATCGATGTGCCTATTGTGACTCCCGGGTATAGCGCCACCACCAGGCGCCAGGAAGTGTGTCAGTCATGAACTTTTAAATACTTCTCCTAGGGAATTCATACGATTGACACCAAACGTGGTGAACATGATGCTGAGACATTGGACTTGCTAAATTGCGAAGGGATTTTTGATATCTCAAACGGTGTTGCCATGACGAGGCGACAAATTTATGGCAAATTCAATGAAACAGGAAGTGTCTAATATCTAAAGCAAAAAATGTCTTATTGGGATGAAACGCAGTGTGTATGTTCGGCCAAGGATTCCGATCACATCGATGTGCCTATTTTGAGTCTCGGGTATAGCGCCACCAACAGGCACCAGGAAGTGTGGCAGTCACAAAAGGTGGATTTCTTGACAGT
The DNA here is from genome assembly GCF_030506205.2 of Paramisgurnus dabryanus. Classification (NCBI taxonomy): domain Eukaryota; kingdom Metazoa; phylum Chordata; class Actinopteri; order Cypriniformes; family Cobitidae; genus Paramisgurnus; species Paramisgurnus dabryanus. The sequence continues at coordinate 36,508,639 of NC_133348.1, forward strand.
TGCATATGGTGAACTTTTAAATACTCCTCCTAGGATTTTCATGCGATTGACACCAAAAGCAGTCAACACGATGCTGAGACATTGTAGATGATAAATTGCGAAGGGATTTTTGATATCTCGAACGCTGTTCCCATGGCAACACGTCAAACTTTACTTTCATTTTCAGGCATATTTAAGCTCTTGGCGTGCACTTTGGGTGCCTTAACATGCTCGAAAACAAAGGAAATTTGGCACAGATGTCAAAGTCACGTGCCACTAGGCTCATGCAAAGGCTGGAATATGGGCGTGGCAAGGGAGCTCTGTAGCGCCCCCTGTAATGCAAAAAAATAACATTGATGCACAGATCGGGCAAAAATGTACGCACATGTACGGGAGTTGGTACGCATATAGATCTCATCGACCCGAACAACTTTCGCACTCTAAGATTTAAGCTCCGCCCAACAGGAAGTCGGCTATTTTGGATTGTTTAAAAAATGAATGCGTTGAACTTTTAAATACTCCTCCTAGTGGATTCATGGGATTGACACCAAACGTGGTGAACATGATGTCGAGACATTGGACTTGCTAAATTGCGAAGGGATTTTTGATATCTCAAACGGTTCTGCCATGGCGAGGCGAAAAATTTATGGCGAAATCAGAGAAACAGGAAGTGTCTAATATCTAAGGCAAAAAATTTCTTATTGCGATGCCAAGCGGGGTGTTTGTTCGCCTGAAGATTCCGATCGCATCGATGTGCCTATTGTGAGTCTCGGGTATAGCGCCACCACGAGGCGCCAGGAAGTTTGTCAGTCACAAAGGTGGATTTTTTTGACAGTTCCATCCGATGTTCTTTTAAATACTCCTTCTAGGATATTCATGCGGTTGACACCAAAAGTGGTCAACAGGATGCTGAGATATTGTAGATGATATATTGCGAAGGGATTTTTGATATCTCGAACGCTGTTCCCATGACAACCTGTCAAACTTTACTTTCATTTTTAAGGCATATTTAAACCTTACAGCTGCATGCGGTAAATGTTTAAATACTCCTCCTGAGGAAATAATGTGATTGACTCCAGAAGTGGTCAACATAATGCTGAGACATTGTAGATGATAAATTGCGAAGGGATTTTTGATATCTCAAACGCTGTTCCCATGGCAACGCGTCAGATTTTACTTTCATTTTAAAGGCTTATTTAAGCCTTTAAGTTGACGCTGATGTTCTTTTAAATACTCCTTCTAGAATATTCATGAGATTGACACCAGAAGTGGTCAACATGATGCCGAGACATTGTAGATGATAAATTGCGAAGGGATTTTTGATATCTCGAACGCTGTTCCCATGGCAACGCCCCAAACTTTACATTTATTTCAGGCATATTTAGGACTCTTGGCGTGCTTAGATTAACCTAAAAGTCGGCACACACATCAGAGTTGTCGGCTGTTAAGTGTGCACAAACAGGTCAGACATAGGTGTGTCTCTTAAGTGGCTCACTAGCGCCCCCGTTTGTCTAAAATGTGGGGTTTCTTTTACCTACAGTCCCCAAATGGCTCAGTAACAACATTAAATAGCCCACTGATATTTACCCACTTGATGCACGTGCCCACCGTGCATCGTTTTCTCGGACGCACCGTGTAGCGGTAAAAAAACGTGCGAGGGCCCGCCATTGCTGCTTGCAGCTATATTTTATTTATTTATTTTTTACGTTTTGGGGCAATTTGGGGTCCTTAACATACTCAAAAACTCTTGAAAATTGGCAGAGATGTCAGAGTCGTCGGCCATTAGGACCCGGCAAAGGCTGGAATTCGGGCGTGGTAAGGGAGCTCTGTAGCGCCCCCTGTAATGCAAAAACAAACATTGGGGCACATATCGGGCAAAAATTTACGCACATGTACGAGAGTTGGTACGCATATAGATCTCATCGACACTAACAACTTTCACCCTCTAACATTTAAGCTCCGCCCAACAGGAAGTCGGCTATTTTGGATTGTTTAAAAAATGCATGCATTGAACTTTTAAATACTCCTCCTAGAGGATGCATGCGATTGACACCAAACGTGGTAAACATGATGCTGAGACATTGTACTTGCTAAATTGCGAAGGGATTTTTGATATCTCGAACGGTTCTGCCATGGCGAGGCAACAAATTTATGGCGAATTCAGAGAAACAGGAAGTGTCTAATATCTAAGGCAAAAAATATCTTATTGTGATGCCATGCAGGGTGTTTGTTCGTCTGAAGATTCCGATCGCATTGATGTGCCTATTGTGACTCTCGGGTATAGCGCCACCACCAGGCGCCAGGAAGTGTGTCAGTCACAAAGCTGGATTTTTTTGACAGTTCCATGCGATGTTCTTTTAAATACTCCTTCTAGGATTTTCATGCAATTGACACCAAAAGTGGTCAACATGATGCCGAGACATTGTAGATGATAAATTGCGAAGGGATTTTTGATATGTTGAACGCTGTTCCCATGGCAATGCGTCAAACTTTACTTTCATTTTTTTTTATTTTTTTTTACGTTTCAGGGCAATTTGGGGGCCTTAACATACTCAAAAACTCTTGAAAATTGGCAGAGATGTCAGAGTCGTCGGCCATTAGGACCCGGCAAAGGCTGTAATTCGGGCGTGGTAAGGGAGCTCTGTAGCGCCCCCTGTAATGCAAAAACAAAAATTGGGTCACAGATCGGGCAAAAATGTATGCACATGTACGAGAGTTGGTACGCATATAGATCTCATCGACCCGAACAACTTTCGCCCTCTAACATTTAAGCTCCGCCCAACAGGAAGTCGGCTATTTTGGATTGTTTAAAAAATGCATGCATTGAACTTTTAAATACTCCTCCTAGAGGATGCATGCGATTGACACCAAACGTGGTGAACATGATGTCGAGACATTGGACTTGCTAAATTGCGAATGGATTTTTGATATCTCGAACGGTTCTGCCAAGGCGAGCTGACAAATTTATGGCAAAATCAGAGAAACAGGAAGTGTCTAATATCTAAGGCAAAAAATATCTTATTGTGATGCCATGCGGGGTGTTTGTTCGTCTGAAGATTCCGATCGCATCGATGTGCCTATTGTGACTCCCGGGTATAACGCCACCACCAGGCGCCAGGAAGTGTGTCAGTCACAAAGCTGGATTTTTTTGACAGTTCCATGCAATGTTCTTTTAAATACTCCTTCTAGGATTTTCATGCGATTGACACAAGAAGTGGTCAACATGATGCAGAGACATTGTAGATGATAAATTGCGAAGGGATTTTTGATATCTCGAACGCTGTTCCCATGGCAACCTGTCAAACTTTACTTTCATTTTAAAGGCATATTTAAGCCTTACAGTTCCATGCGATGCTCTTTTAAATACTCCTTCTAGGATTTTCATGCAATTGACTCCAGAAGTTGTCAACATGATGCTGAGACATTGTAGATCATAAATTGCGAAGGGATTTTTGATATCTCAAACGTTGTTCCCATGGCAACGCGTCAAACTTTGCTTTCATTTTCCAGCATATTTAAGGCTGACAGTTACATGCTGTGAACTTTTGAATACTCCTTGTATGGGATTCATGCGATTGACACCAGAAGTGGTCAACATGATGCTGAGACATTGAAGATGTTAAATTGCAAAGGAATTTTTGACACATCGAACGCTGTTCCCATGGCAACGCGTCAAACTTACTTTTATTTCAGGCATATTTCAGGCTCTTGGCAGCGTAGATTAAGTTTAAATTTGGCACACACATCTGATTTGTCGGCTGTTAAGTGTTGACAAAAACGTCAGATAAAGGCGTGTCTATTTAGTGACTGACTAGCGCCCCCGTTTGTCTAAAATATGGGGTTTCTTTAACCTACTGTACCTAAATGGGTCAGTAGCAACATGAAATAGTACACTGATATATACCCACTTGATGCACATGCCCACCGTGCATCGTTTTCTCGGAGGCACCGGGTAGCGGTAAACAAACGTGCGAGGGCCCGCCATCGCTGCTTGCAGCTATATTTTTTTTTTTTTTTTTTTTTAACACTTTTGGACTTTTTGGGGGCCTTAGCATACTCGAAAACTCTTGAAATTTGGCACAGACGTCAGAGTCGTCCGTCATCGCAGAAATCCAAAGGCTGGAACACGGGCGTGGCACGGGGGCTCTGTAGCGCCCCCTGTAATGCAAAAAAAAACATTGATGCACAGATCGGGCAAAAATGTACGCACATGTACGAGAATTGGTACACTTATAGATCTCATCGACCCGAACAACTTTCGCCCTCTAACATTTAAGCTCCGCCCAACAGGAAGTCGGCTATTTTGGACTGTTTAAAAAATGCATGCGTTGAACTTTTAAATACTCCTCCTAGGGGATTTGTGCGAATGACACCAGATGTGGTGATCATGATGTCGAGACATTGTACTTGCTAAATTGCGAAGGGATTTTTGATATCTCGAACGGTTCTGCCATGGCGAGGCGACAAAGTTGTGGCGAAATCAGAGAAACAGGAAGTGTTTAATATCTAAGGTAAAAAATGTCTTATTGTGATGCCATGCGGGGTGTTTGTTCGTCTGAAGATTCCGATCGCATCGATGTGCCTATTGTGACTCCCGGGTATAGCGCCACCACCAGGCGCCAGGAAGTGTGTCAGTCATGAACTTTTAAATACTTCTCCTAGGGAATTCATACGATTGACACCAAACGTGGTGAACATGATGCTGAGACATTGGACTTGCTAAATTGCGAAGGGATTTTTGATATCTCAAACGGTGTTGCCATGACGAGGCGACAAATTTATGGCGAATTCAATGAAACAGGAAGTGTCTAATATCTAAAGCAAAAAATTTCTTATTGGGATGAAACGCAGTGTGTATGTTCGGCCAAGGATTCCGATCGCATCGATGTGCCTATTTTGAGTCTCGGGTATAGTGCCACCAACAGGCACCAGGAAGTGTGGCAGTCACAAAAGGTGGATTTCTTGACAGTTGCATATGGTGAACTTTTAAATACTCCTCCTAGGATTTTCATGTGATTGACACCAAAAGCGGTCAACACGATGCTGAGACATTGTAGATGATAAATTGCGAAGGGATTTTTGATATCTCGAACGCTGTTCCCATGGCAACACGTCAAACTTTACTTTCATTTTCAGGCATATTTAAGCTCTTGGCGTGCACTTTGGGTGCCTTAACATGCTCAAAAACAACGGAAATTTGGCACAGATGTCAAAGTCACGTGCCACTAGGCTCATGCAAAGGCTGGAATATGGGCGTGGCAAGGGAGCTCTGTAGCGCCCCCTGTAATGCAAAAAAATAACATTGATGCACAGATCGGGCAAAAATGTACGCACATGTACGGGAGTTGGTACACATATAGATCTCATCGACCCGAACAACTTTCGCACTCTAAGATTTAAGCTCCGCCCAACAGGAAGTCGGCTATTTTGGATTGTTTAAAAAATGAATGCGTTGAACTTTTAAATACTCCTCCTAGTGGATTCATGGGATTGAAACCAAACGTGGTGAACATGATGTCGAGACATTGGACTTGCTAAATTGCGAAGGGATTTTTGATATCTCGAACGGTTCTGCCATGGCGAGGCGACAAATTTATGGCGAAATCAGAGAAACAGGAAGTGTCTAATATCTAAGGCAAAAAATTTCTTATTGCGATGCCAAGCGGGGTGTTTGTTCGCCTGAAGATTCCGATCGCATCGATGTGCCTATTGTGAGTCTCGGGTATAGCGCCACCACGAGGCGCCAGGAAGTTTGTCAGTCACAAAGGTGGATTTTTTTGACAGTTCCATCCGATGTTCTTTTAAATACTCCTTCTAGGATATTCATGCGATTGACACCAAAAGTGGTCAACATGATGCAGAGACATTGTAGATGATAAATTGCGAAGGGATTTTTGATATCTCGAACGTTGTTCCTATGGCAACGCGTCAAATTTTACTTTCATTTTAAAGGCTTATTTAATCCTGACAGTTGCATGCGATGTTCTTTTAAATACTCCTTCTAGGGAAATAATATGATTAACACCAGAAGTGGTCAACATGATGCCGAGACATTGTAGATGATAAATTGTGAAGGGATTTTTGATATCTCGAACGCTGTTCCCATGGCAACCTGTCAAACTTTACTTTCATTTTAAAGGCATATTTAAGCCTTACAGTTCCATGTGATGCTCTTTTAAATACTCCTTCTAGGATTTTCATGCGATTGACACCAGAAGTGGTCAACATGATGCTGAGACATTGAAGACGTTAAATTGCAAAGGAATTTTTGACACATCGAAAGCTGTTCCCATGGCAACGCGTCAAACTTACTTTTATTTCAGGCATATTTCAGGCTCTTGGCAGCGTAGATTAAGTTTAAATTTGGCACACACATCTGATTTGTCGGCTGTTAAGTGTTGACAAAAACGTCAGATAAAGGCGTGTCTATTTAGTGACTGACTAGCGCCCCCATTTGTCTAAAATATGGGGTTTCTTTTACCTACTGTACCTAAATGGGTCAGTAGCAACATGAAATAGTACACTGATATATACCCACTTGATGCACATGCCCACCGTGCATCGTTTTCTCGGAGGCACCGTGTAGCGGTAAACAAACGTGCGAGGGCCCGCCATCGCTGCTTGCAGCTATATTTCTTATTATTTTTCACATTATAATCACTTGTCTAAGTTGATGCTAGTAATATAATACATAATATTTATAATACTTTATTAAAACCATAATAATAGTACCACCCCCCATAGTGCCATTTTTGGTTTGGGCCACTGCCCCATCTAGCATTTTTTAAATGACTGTTCTCATTACAAATATATTCAAAAGAAAAGTGAATGGTTTATAAATAATTTTGGCATTGAGGCAAAAGAAGTTAAATTAAAGCTTTTCAACCTATAAGGCCAGTGGGTTTTGTTCAGATGTAAATTTGTGTGTATAATATACAGTATGAGTGTGACCTTATGAAATGTAGTTTTCACAGAGCTGTGTGTTTCTCTGGTTTTCTTGCTAAACAAACGAATTAATTGGTTTGTTAAGTTAATTTTAACACAATTATCAGCACACTAAGGTTTAAAAAAATTATCCGGCCCGCACTTCATGGCGTTATATACCATCCGGCCCACAGCCTAAAATGAGTTTGACACCCCTGCTCTAAACACAAACGTTTTACTAAAAACACATTTCACACTGCAATGCACTTGTTTTGCAAAATGCTTAACATAGGCAGGCAAAAGTTACAACTACAACACAGTTATCATTGAGAAAACACAACAACTCAACAATGTTTACACTTTTAACTAATTGTATTTTTTTTACCAGTTATGGATTACACACAGTCGAGAGACAGAGGAAGAGCATGAGGAGGAGCAGCACACACAAGAGACGATGCAATTGGCAAACGTTTGGAGTTTGATAGCTGAACTTTTACAAAATATAAGGGCTGCATATGCATATATTAAAAACGTACTATTACTTGCAGTACTTACAGTAAAGTATTCACTATTTTCACTGAACTAAACTTTTGATTACAGTAATAGAGATTGTTTAATAGTTTTTGTCAAGTGTGTTGTTATAAACAATAAACATATATTTTTCTGTAACCAGATCTCCTGGGTGTTGTGATTTCAATTTTTAAGTAGTGTTTACAGTTTTTCTGAGAACACTCAACCTCAAACTCTGAACCAAATTCATAGTGGCCTAAATACATTTGTCAAATCATGCCCTCTTTTTGCAAAACTCTTAACAACTTCTCACTAAAACACTAGGGGTGTAATGATACACCAATTGCACGGTTCGGATCGGTTTACGGTTTTGGAGCCACAGTTCGGTCAGATTCGGTTCGGTTTGCTGTGGATGTAGGGTTCCTGTCATTTTACCAGCAATGCTAAGGAACAATAGATTAACTTAACTTAATAACAACAACAAAAATAACTTGACGTTTTCTTTGTTAACTTTGGCAAACAAACTTAAAATCAATTAAACTTTAACTTTAGTAATGCAGGACTGTAATTAGCTGTTTATCAGGTGATGAATATCATTCCTTAGCTAAAATGCTAAAAATGTTACTGTTGAAGTCAACTAATGCATGAAATAAATGTACTATGAATCTGTAAATCTGAGTATAATGTGGTTTTATTATCAGTAATGAACTAATCAAGGTAATCATCACACACATGCACGCACGCGCGCACACACACACACACACGCGAGGTCGCGTTAGACTTTCACTTTTAAAAATTCTGCCATCACTTATTATTCGTCATTTCATGCTTTAATTATAAAAAGTGTTGCTGTTTACAAGTTCATTTTTAATCATGGACTTACAAAAAAGGCATTCAAGTTAAAATGTGTTTAATTATTTGTGAAGAAGAGAACAGATAACAGACACGACCATGCATCACTTTACATGTTTAACATCATGAAACAGAGGAATTAATGTTTTTTTCTCACAGTGACAGCGGAGGTGATTAAACACGCGAACTTGTGCTGAACAGGCAAAAATAAACAAATCAAATCTCTGTTGCGATTAAAATAGCAACAAACGTGTAAACCCCGTGTTTTTACCTCAGACAGACGACGTCTCGTTACATTTTTACTTTTGTTCTGGAGAATGATCTCGCGCTCTTCTATTTCACTTCGGTTAACCCGATCTGACACGCAAGCACACACACACGTGAACGCAAGCACACGCACACAGTTACGACAGATTGTGTGTGATTTGTCTACGACACAAATTCCATTCCTGTACTCCACTGGAAACCCAAAATGTTCCCACACAAGAGACTTAAATGTGTCCGGGGATCTGCAATCTCAGGTGGAGCAGCCATCCTGTGACCTGCGCTCACTCCCAAGTCACGTGACATGACATGACATGCACTTGGAAAACAGTAACTTTGGAATATACTATTTAGAACAGCATTTAAAAAGCTCTTATTAGTCGTTACTAATACAATTTAATCAAATATACGCAAATATTTTTTTAAATAAATAGATTAGTTAGTCAGAGATAAGTGACATTAACCTCAACAATGGGCAGCAGGAGGCGTGAGAGTACCGCGACACGACACAGGAGGTTCGCGATTCGTATCGTGGGTGGTGTATCGCGATCGTTCGGTTCGTAATATCGTTACACCCCTATAAAACACACATTTTACTGTACACTGCAGTGTGTAATGTGTGTAGTGTTTCGCAATAAGTGTGTTACAGAATTGCAAAAAATGCAAAGTGGACATTGGCCCTCATTTATCATTCTTGCATAGAAACGGGCGTATATGTTGACGTAAGATTATGCTTACACTCCTCTCACTGCCTGATTTATGAAGCTGTGCGTACCTCTGAAATTCAGGTGTAAGCTTTAGGTGTGTTCGACTTCATGCGGCGCTGCGCAGACTGATCGGCGGCTGACTTGAAGCAGTGCATTCCGGTTAGTAAGTTTGTCCGACTTCAGCTGGCGCTGCATGCACGTGACTGTGTCATATGGTTTTTAAGTACCGCGAGAGCGTTTCGAGAGTAGCCGGCTAGCTCAGCCGGTGCAGCTTCTCCAGAGCGGCTGCCCGGAGTTGTAATGACGTAACAGCTTGACGTGATTGGTCGCCTCACTGATGACAACGATCACGTGCGTTTCAAGTTTAATCCAACCTTTAGTTCCACTAATAAACATTATAAATTCATGTTTTAAAACAGGAAAAAACACTTTAATATGCTTAAATATGTTATATTCTGTCGTGTAATAAAATAAAAAGGAAAATAACAAACTCTATTGGTATTTTAATAATATAGGCTTGTTTCCCGTTATTTTCGGGTATACAGTATAAGCAGCAATTAAAATATTCGATATAAAATGTTTCTGGTTGCAACTTTTTATTAAAAGGTTTGTTTTTATCAAATTCAGCATCTAATTCACTTCATTCGCGATTAATAACAAGGAAACACGGCGCACACGTCACTACGGCAAGCAGCAGGTGTCCGGCTTCACAGCTCCGTCTTCAGTTTCTCCCTCGACTGCAAGCGGCAAACCTCGCCGATCGGTCTGCGCAGCGCCGGATGATCTCGAACACACCTAATATTTGCCCTTCATAAATGCCGCGGCTGAAAACGATCGTCATTAGAATAACACGCCCATATAAATTTAAGTCTCCACCTCCCCCACGCCCTCATTTTACAACATTGACACATGGAAGACGGCAAAGAAGAGAAACCAAGGAATTGGAAAGAAACACAATTGTTTTATTGGGGAGTTTAAAGGTCAGGAAACAGACGGATCGGCTTAACCGTCCATCTGTTAGCTGCCGTGATATGTCAAGACCACTTATATCCCAGCACTTCGAGTCAATCTTACCGAAATATCAGCACATTTCAACTGTATCTGTTCCCCGAACAAATAAATACAGGGCACCGCTTGTTACATCTGGTACAAATCTGATTCAAATAAAATTAGAAAACAATACATTAACAGATGAGTCTCGAATCTTAAAATTCGGCCTTCTTAACATTAGATCGCTTACCAATAAAGAACCTATTGTCAATGAAATAATTACAGACCAAAACTTAGATGTACTCTGTTTAACAGAAACCTGGCTTAAAGCAGACGACTACATTAGTTTAAAGGGGCGGTGAATTTGTCGATTTTATTGTTTTATACTGTTGCCTGATGTCTACTTCTGATGTCCGCGTGGTTTTTACATTCAAAAACATCAAAAACAATAAGTAATAGGCTATTTTGTAACATAGATTAGTGGCTGTCTGGAGAAATGGTTCGTTTGAAGGGGCGGGCCGCATTGAAGACCTGGACGTAAACACCCACTGCTATGATTGGACGGCTTCATTCCCCGTCATTACATGTTGGGAAATGTTTTAAAAACATTAATGTGATAAAAATAGCAGCCGAACACAAATATGTTTGAGCCACAAAAGATTCTGGGTGCTAAATATGATACACATAAATGACAATACGTATATTAAAGTAGAAACAAAACTCGACGTGACTAAATTACCGTATACAACACAGTAAGCGCGCATCAGAATCTAAACTGCGGCTAATAAATCCTTATCAATAACTTTGTATAATTCGATTGTGCTTGTGAGGTTGCTTTTACATTCACGTAATGTTAAATACCACAGTTATATGATAAAAAATAAGCTTTGTGGAGTGTTTGACCTTTCAAACGTAACTCGCCTAAATTACCGTATACAACACAGTAAACGGGCATCAGAATCTAAACTGCGGCTGATAAATCCTTCTTTATAAATAACACTGTATATTTCTACCGTTAAATTACAGTCGTGTTGTTAAGTGGTGTATCTTTATTAATCGTTTAATGTTTTTAGTACATTAAAACAGTCAAACATACGTGTTTAGACACGGATGTTACAACAGACATATCAAGCGATCTCTTCTAACAAAGCAATAGTGAAACACAGTAACTTATATAAAGTAAAATGTCTTACTGTGTATAATGCTGTGTCATTGTTGTCAGATCCAATATAAGTGGTGCTTTTAATCACAGTCTCTCTGCAAATCCAGCATCGACTTCTTTCCAAATAAATCCGTGTACACAAAGTTAACAAACACTCCCCACACGAGCTGGAACTTCTTAAAAAGCAAACTTTTTCCAGGCATTTAATGTTATGTTCCAAGCCTCCGAATTAAAGTATTTAGCTTCTGTGTTGTTCCCACGCGGTTCTTCCACAACCGAAAATGCGTTTCCAGTCTATCATAACAGATCACCGTGTCAAAATAAAAGTCTCTCAGAAAAAAATGTATTTAAAAGTCATTTTGGTTACATTTGTCAATCTTTAAAGACATATTTACTTGTTGAGACACACGTGTGTCACGCGAAGCTGTGGGCGGGACTTCAAAAGTGGTCCTTGTATTTGGCTATGGGGCGGTGCTTCAATTCTACTTTGACGTCATAGATTTCCGAATTCCACACTGGCTTGTTTTACTGGCTTGGTGCCAAAAACGGTTATATTTAAGTAGCACGGACGTTTTCAGTTCTGAAACTTGCAGGATGTTCATTTAAGTATGATGACCTCTTATATAACAAATTATCAAGTTAAAATTGAGTTTTTGATTCACCGCTCCTTTAAATGAATCCACCCCACAAGACTATTATTATAAACACGAACCTCGATTAAAGGGGAGAGAGGGTGGTGTAGCTACAATATACAACACAATGTTTAAAGTAAACCAAAAATCTGAGCTAAAATTTAAATCATTTGAAGTAATGTTGTTAAATATGGAAATAACTGATCGTAACCACAAACAGCTTTCTTTTGCTTTAGCGACAATCTATAGACCACCGGGCCACCATGCAGATTTCCTTAATGAAATAGCAGATTTCCTATCTGAGCTTGTAGTCACTGTAGATAAAGCTCTTATTGTTGGTGATTTTAATGTCCATGTGGACAATCCAAAAGACGCATTAGGACGTGCGTTTATAGATGTTCTAAATTCTCTCAATATTAGACAAAACGTGACAGGGCCAACGCATACTCGTAATCACACATTAGACTTAATTCTGTCACTCGGACTCAATATTAATGACGTCGAAATATCACCTCAGAGTGATGCAGTTTCTGACCATTACCTTGTGTCATACACTGTACTTCTAGATAGGATCACTCAATCTACAACATGCTACCGACTAGCCAGAACAATAATTTCCACCACTAAAGATAGCTTTATTAGCACTCTTCCAGACCTGTCCCAAATGAAACATGTAGCAGATAACTGTGACGATCTAGATATTGAAATAGAAAACCTAAACAATGTCTGTTCTAACACATTGGATGCCGTTGCTCCCATTCGAAAAAAGAGATTCAAAGAAAAACCACCAGCTCCATGGTATGACCATCACACAGCAGCCCTTAAAAAGGCAGCTAGAAAAATGGAAAGAAATTATAGAAGCACAAAGTTAGAAGTATGGCGCGCAGCATGGAAACAGAGTGTTAAACACTACAGACAGGCTATTAAAACCGCCAGATCTACATATCTTAGCAAGCTTATAAATGAGAATCATAATAACCCTCGTTTCCTCTTTAGCACAGTTGCGAAACTGACTAGAAACAAAGAACAAACAGAAACCAAAAGTAAACTTCAACACAATAGTAACGACTTCATGAACTTCTTTTCTAACAAAATTTCGGCTATTAGGGAAAACATCGTAGCTACCCAGGCAGCCACCACTCTACCCATTAGTTCACTTAACACTAGACTACCATACGAACATCTTGATTCATTTAAACCTACTACAATAGATGAGCTCTCTAAACTAGTCACATCATCCAAATCATCGTCCTGTATATTAGACCCCGTTCCCACAAAACTACTTAAAGAAGTATTCCCTGTAGTGTCAACCCCGGTTCTAAATATCTTTAACTCATCGCTAGAAATAGGATACGTTCCAACAGCTTTCAAACTAGCAGTTATTAAACCGCTGATTAAAAAACCACAGCTTGGCCAAGGAGAACTTAATAACTTTAGACCAATCTCAAATCTCCCTTTTCTTTCGAAAATATTAGAAAAGGTAGTGGCAAGCCAGTTACGCACATTCTTGACAAATAATAGTACATATGAAAAGTTCCAATCAGGATTCAGGCCCCACCATAGCACAGAGACAGCGTTGCTTAGAGTTACAAATGACCTCCTATTAACATCCGATCGTGGTGAAATCTCAATTCTTATATTACTAGACCTTAGTGCAGCATTTGACACAATAGACCACAGAATCCTACTCAATAGACTAGAAAACTATGTTGGTATCAGTGGTCAGGCGCTAGCCTGGTTTAGGTCATATCTAACCAATCGCTATCACTTTGTTTATGTAAATGAGGAAGAGTCATATCACTCCCTGGTTAAATACGGTGTACCGCAGGGATCAGTTTTAGGTCCTATCCTGTTCTCGTTATACATGTTACCCCTAGGAGACATTATCAGGAAACACAACATAAGTTTTCACTGCTATGCGGATGATACCCAGCTTTACATCTCCTCGCATCCCAGCGAAACACACACGTTTTCTAAGCTAAAAGACTGCATTAGCGATGTTAGTGACTGGATGGCACATAACTTTCTTAAGCTCAACTCCAATAAGACAGAGGTACTTATTATTGAACCAAATCGCTACAAACATAATATGTCAGATTACAAATTGCACATAGATGGCTGTACTGTGGTGCCATCTTCCACGGTTAGGAACTTAGGTGTGATGTTCGACAGCAACTTATCCTTTGATAGTCATATCGCCAACGTCTGCCGCACAGCATTCTTCCATCTTAGAAATATCTCAAAAATACGCCATATACTGTCTACATCTGACGCAGAGAAGCTTATTCATGCTTTTATGACCTCTAGAATAGACTATTGTAACTCGCTACTCGGGGGATGCCATTCAAATCAGGTCAACAAGCTTCAGCTAGTTCAAAACGCTTCTGCAAGGGTACTTACTCGATCTAAGAAGTATGACCACATAAGCCCAATTCTGGCATCTTTACACTGGCTACCAGTTAAATATCGCATCCAATTTAAAATATCATTAATCACCTACAAAGCTTTAAATGGCTTAGCACCCTCATATCTTAGAGAATTACTATCAGAATACAATCCATCACGCACACTACGGTCGCAAAATTCTGGCCTATTGATTATCCCTAGACTATCAAAAGTGTCTAAAAGTGGAAGATCCTTTTCCTACTTAGCCCCTAAGCTCTGGAATGATTTACCAACCGATGTCCGAGAATCAGACACAGTCGATCATTTTAAATCTAGACTTAAAACTTTTCTCTTCAACAAAGCATTCGCATAATTTGTCTAGTAAAGGTTCTTAACTCGCAATAGTTATTTTCACGGAACAAAGCACTCACGGTCATAACACAGACCAACCAAATAAATAAATAAAACCCTTTTCTACATGAACACTTAAAATGAATTGCATTAAATAGTTTGCCACCGTTTGCCACTGAACCTGCATTAACGACGACAGTGGGGCTTTCGGCCTTAGTCAAACGGTTTGGCACGTATGGTCGGGTTGCGATTTTGGTGCTTTCGTGTGTCTTGTGAATAGTATGCCATACAGACCCGTTTGCCACTGAACCTGCATTAACGACGACAGTGGGGCCTCCAGCCTTAGTCAAACGGGTTGGCACGTATGGTCGGGTTGCAATTTTGGCGCTATCGTAAGTCTTATGAATAGTATGCCATACAGACCCGTTTGCCACTGAACCTGCATTAACGACGACAGTGGGGCCTCCAGCCTTAGTCAAACGGGTTGGTATGTATGGTCGGGTTGCGTTTTTCGCGCTTTCGTGTGTCTTGTGAATAGTATGCCATACAGACCCGTTTGCCACTGAACCTGCATTAACGACGACAGTGGGGCCTCCAGCCTTAGTCAAACGGGTTGGCACGTATGGTCGGGTTGCGATTTTGGCGCTATCGTAAGTCTTATGAATAGTATGCCATACAGACCCGTTTGCCACTGAACCTGCATTAACGACGACAGTGGGGCTTCCGGCCTTAGTCAAACGGGTTAACACGTATGGTCGGGTTGCAATGTTTTTGGCGTCTTCTCCTGGTCCTGTAAATGGTATACAATATAGACCCGTTTGCCACTGAACCTGCATTAACGACGACAGTGGGGCTTTAGGCCTTAGTCAAACGGGTCGTCAGGTTTCATTTTCTCTTAAAGATCGGAAGGTGACCCTTATTTACCATATATACCCTCACATTGGGCCCCCAATTTGCTAAATCCTCAACTGTGGATAACATAATTATGCCGCAATATTTAGTCTGTCTGGAACTAAGCTGAGTTAAACCACATCACTGTGTGACACTTCAATACATATGAACGGCTGCTACGCTAATACGATTTTGTTTTTCTCTCCCTGTCTCGTCCTCGACCCGAGGTTATGCCCAGCTGATACCTGACCAACGATCACCGGCAGAACCGCTTAATCTCCGCTAAATCTCCATTTCCGTTCTCCCAAGGGTTTTTCCCTCCTAGGACTTATTTTTCCTCGGATAAAAGCCCGGGGTTTTTTTTTCTCCTAGGGGGTTTTTCACCCCGGGGAGGCAGCCTTTTTTGGGCTTTACCTAGCTTCCTCTTCTATACGTTGCTTTAGTAATACGTGCAATTATAATATTGAGTCATAGCCGCAGCAAATTTAACTGCTCATGCTATCATGTATTCTGTTGTGCTATCTGTCGTTTTCTGTGCTTTTCACTGCTTCTATTTATGTAAAGCTGCTTTGAAACAATTGACTTTTGTGAAAAGCGCTATATAAATAAAATTGAATTGAAAAAATTGAATTGAATTGAATTGAATTGAATTGAATTGCTGGATAACTCCTTTTTTTTCTTCTCAAGAACATACTTAAGGAAAAAATAAGAACTTTCTTAAGAAGCTTTTTTGAGAATACAAAATATTCTAAACTTTTTTTAAATTTTGAATTCAAGATAAAAATGGAAGTTAAGAAGAATTTTCTTCTTAAGAATTTTTTGTAAATCCAGCCCCTGATGCATATGTCATAGAAAGTAAATTCTTTTGCTTCTGAATCCTTGGCTCATGACGATTTGATTGCACCACATGACGGAATTTTTTGCTATGAAAATGTTTCTGCCAGTTTGAATTATAAAAAAATGCTTTTCCTCCGATATCATTTTTTTCCTATAGCATTTTGATACACCAATTCATTGTTTATACCGCGGCAACAAATTTTACATAGAGTGCAAAAAAATGGATCTGAGTCTGTATCTTTGCCAAACTTGCGCATATTGACATGACATCACAGTCATCACAATTTCGTCACAGCACCACCAAGTGGTCTCGAGATATAAAAATGGCTTTTTTTGCTTATATCTACAAAAAATATAAGTCTAAAATCATGAAAGTGGTCTTCCTTGACACATGCTGAGTAAAACACTACTAAATGGTTTTTGGTCTGCAATTTTTGGCATCTGACATGTTTAATTTTGTCATTAATTTTAGTTATTTACAGAAACAATCGCGTATCACTACGAACTTGGTATGGTTCATCAGTGACATGTTCTGAGAGCATGTGCAAAAATATGGGTCAGCTCCCTTTAGTGGTCAAGAGATATAAAAAATTATAAAGATGCTTGTAATGCATTTGATTAATTTGTCATAATGGCATAGGACTTCACTCTGTTGATTCGTTGGTTCATGCAGAGTATAAAGGTACAAAATATGTCATTGTCCCTACTTCCTGTCCCTCATTTTGAATTATAATAAAAACTTTTTTTAACTCATCCAAGAGTGTTGGTATGTATCATCTAGAGAACACTAGAAAAAAGTTATCAAAAGTTTTTGAATAGACCAATACGTGGCTTGGAGTATAATTATTGGTGGATGCTAATTCACTCACTAGCAACCAAACAGAGTACTCTAGCAATCGTTAAGTGACTCCTATATCTATGCATCAGAACATCGGAGAGACATGGGGTGTGTTTGTTTAATTTGTGGCTTTGATTATAATCATGGATGGGAGCCAATTCACTCCCTAGCAACCAGAGTACCCTTGCAACCGTAGCAACCAAGGCATATATCTCTGTGTCAGAACATCGTAGAGACGCAGAGGTTGGCTTGTTTCACTCATGGCTTGGAGTATATTAATTGATGGATGCCGTTTCACTCCCTTGCAACCAGAGTACCCTAGCAACTGTTTACCAATACCTGTATCTTTTCATCAAAACGTTGAAAGACTTTGGTGGGTTTGTTACACTTGTGCCTTGGGGTATAATCATTGGTGGGTGCCAACACTCCTTACCAACTACTAAGAATACTCTCGCAACCGTTTAGCAAGACCTATATCTCTGCTTTAGAACATTGTAGAGACATGGGGGTGGCATGACATCATAATCATTACCTTAGGTTGTTTCATTTGTGCCATTGTTGAGCTTTTTTCTATATTTATAGAATTTACAGAATTATTTATAAAATATTTAGTCTATGTATTTTTTAGCTGAAATATGTGTTTGTAAATTTTAATTTTCTTGGATTACTTTAATTATAGATTTGTGTGCTTTCTGGAATGTTAAATGCTGTATAAGCGCATAACATGGCAACATATTTTTTTTTATAAAAAATGTTCAGCTGAAGAAAGCAAGTCATAAATCTGGGCACGAGGGCAAGTAAATTTTGAGAGAATACTGAGAGCACTATTTCTTTTCTTTTTCTATTTTAACTTTGGACTGACCGTTTCTTTCTCATCCTCAGATTCCTGTGATGACAGGAGCTTTCATGGACTCATCGCCTCACGATGACTACAGCACAGACCACTCTCTGTTCAACTCTTCAGCCAGTGTCCACACTGCTGTTTTGGCTGCTCACAACCAGGAAGAGGAACAGCCTATGTCCCGAGATGCCATCTGGCTGTGGATCGCCATCACCGCCACCATCGGGAATATTGTTGTGGTGGGTGTGGTATATGCCTTCACTTTCTGACCTTTAGAATTGGACTCACACTTTACACAGTGTTAGTTGTGTGTTTTTTTAATGCTGAATTGTATTTAGAACAACCAGAAATTATTTTTATAGTTTTCACAATGAATGTTTTAACTAGATTGTTTAATAATAAACAGTGTGAAGTGATTTAATTTTGCTGATTGACTAATACTGCCAGACTACTGCCAAATAATTTGTAAATGTGTTTGCTTTTAGTAAGTAATAATAATACGCTGTATATGTTTAGAGGGCAAATGCTATTTTCGTAATGTTATCCATCTACTTTTAAAAGCTTTGATTAGAAAATTGAATGTATGAAATACACATTCCAACTATTTATGAAATGATATGAAAGCAGGGAGAGATTTATATACACTGTTATGTCCAGAACATGAACTGAAAGCTTTATATATAAAGTGTTTAAACTTGTGGAGCAACCTGCTGATGGCCAGCAACAGATTTGAACCATTTTTAAGGTCATATAATAGCACTAACAGTACAGTTTATAAAGGGAGTTTTATGGATATTTTTGTGCCCCAGGATGCTTCGGTTATAGACAATCTCTTATCTCAACTCACAAAACACCAATTTCAGTTTATGACATGTTCAGTTAAACATTTAAGAAATACACCCTATCAAGCTTTTAATTAAAATATCCCTAACAGTATGTAATTAAACTAATAAATCATTCTGTTCACATACTTGAGGATGGCAAGTGTAGCTTACGTTTAGTAGAGGTCAAAGCTTTGCTTTTAATGAGCTCAGCTGAAATGTGGTGGTTGCTATGGTGACTGTTTCGTCCTCTCTGGCTGCAGCTCCTTATCTCACAATCACACATCTGCACATATCTATATTTACTGCCTGCTGGTACAAAACAACTCTCCAAACATTACATTTATTTCATACACTATTTATATGTAGACCCTACTAATGCTATATATATATATATATATAGCTCTTCAAAGCTTTAAACTACAAATCAAAAGCATAAAGGCAAAATGGTCAAACAATTCCTGCTGAGGACCAAATTGACCAAAATAAATGGCATGCTGGTTCAGGTTGATTTGCGATTTGTTGGGGACAGTTTAGCAAGGAACGATCAAAAATCAATCAATCAATTCTAGAGCTTTAATTTGAATTACTGTGAAGAGACTGTTCACCTAGAGGACATATATCAGTCAAAAGTTGTTTCGACCACATCTTCAACAATCCATAAGAGTCTTTATGAAAAGGTACAAAAAGGTGCTAGAACTAGTCAGGTAATCACTAACTTTTTCATGTTCAACAGGAAGGACTATACTAACTGTGTTAATATATTCTTTGTCCTCCTAGAATTACTGTTGTTGTTTTTTTTTTTTGACCAGCTCAAACCACAATTTATTAAAAAAATATGTATAAACCTTCATTTAGAAGTACACTGCAAAATAAAATGACAAATTAATAAGCATCCTGTTCAGCATACAATGTATTTGTGGTTTTTCTAGTAAAATGCTGTACGTTGATGTCGAGAGGTCTGATATTTAGTGATATAGCGCAAATGGACAACAGTGTGTTTACCTGAATCTTGCACTGCTACATGTTCTGTTTTGTATTCAAATTTTACTGTTAAATTAAACAAGTCAGTGAACAACAGACTGATTGTCAAAATGATTCAAATCTGCTCATCTGGTCTGAGGGTGCTTATTTCTCTAACTATGGTAAACTGAGAAAACAGTAAGCAATAGCAGGGTCAAAAATAAAGCAGGATGAAAGTAACAAAGCGATTTTCTTAGAGCCCTGACTTCATTTACATTCCAATCTATGACAGCACATTAAGCAGGTCACCCTTAATAGGGCTGCCAAATATCTTAATATTTATATATGTCAAATGTCATTTACAGTTGGGTCCGAAAAGCTTTTTGATCATAAAAAGTAAATTGCTGCAGCAGTATTTTTTTCTAATTACTTACTCTAATTTTTAAAGGGGACATTCCACAAGACGTTTTTAAGATATTAAATAAATATTTGATGTCCCCAGAGTACATATGCGAAGTTTTGGCTCAAAATACCCTATAGGTAATTTATTGTGGCATGTTAAAATAGGCACTTTATGGGGCTGAGCAAAAATGCACTGTTTTTGTGTGTATCCCTTTAAATCCAAATGAGCTGCTCAGGTGGGCGGAGTCTCAAGCGCTGTAATCAAGACAGAGGATCGAGGGAGATTTTCTCACGAAAGAAGTTAGTAAGTTATGTTCAGCATTATATATTTGAACAAGTTTAAAAAGTCAATCTTCAGTTTTATGCATACTAAATACATGTTTATCAGCAGATGGGGAACATTGTGGAATAAAAATAAAGACTTTTAGGTCTCATGCTGCCAGTGTTTTAAACAGGCACAATGATTTTCAGCATGTTACACTTCCACAAACACTCAGAAGTTTACTTTTTGACCAAACCACACGAGCACATTTAAATGATCTGTAATAAAACAACACATTTAATGCTTAAACTTTAGAGAAACAGATCAAATGACATGTTTAAGTTTATTGTGTACATATTGAACACATTCGCGTTTCTGTCAGTCTCTCACTCTCTATCTTGTAACTCCTCGTATTCATTTGAAACTACAGAGAAACATTAAACAACATATTTATGCTTATTGTGTATGATAGTGAATATGCGTTGTTCTCTCACTCTCGTGCAGTGCATTAATCCTCGTGTTCATTCATATAAACTTCAGAGAAACATATTAAAGGAGCGGTGAATCAAATACTCAATTTTGATAATTTGTTATATAAGAGGTCATCATACTTAAATGAACATTCTGCCAGTTTCAGAACTGAAAACGTTCGTGCTACTGAAATTTAACAGTTTTTGGCACCAAGCCAGTAAAACAAGCCAGTGTGGAATTCGGAAAAGTATGACGTCAAAGTAGAATTGAAGCACCTCCCCATAGCCAAATACAAGGACAACTTTTGTAGCCCCGCCCACAGCTTCGCGTGACACACCTTTGTCAACAATAAGTAAACATGTATTTAAAGATTGCCAAATGTAACCAAAATGACTTTTAAATACATTTTTTCTGAGAGACTTTTATTTTGACGCGGTGATCTGAAGTAACCATGGAAATGCATTTTCGGTTGTGGAAGAACGGTCTATCGGAAGAACACAGACGCTGGATAACGGAGTCTCAACATTAGGAATGCGTGTATAAAGTTTGCTTTTGAAGAAGTTCCAGCTCGAGTGGGGAGTGTTTACTTTGTGTACACGGATTCATTTGTAAAGAAGTCGATGCTGGATTTGCAGAGAGACTGTGATTAAAAACACCACTAATATTGGATCTGACAAAAATGACACAGCACTACACAATAAATTTATTTAAGTTACTGCGTTTCACTATTGCTTTGTTAGAAGAGATTGCTTTATATGTCTGTTGTAACATCCGTGTCTAAACACGTATGTTTGACTGTTTTAATGTACTAAAAACATTAAACGATTAATAAAGATACACCACTTAACAACACGACTGTAATTTAACGGTAGAAATATACAGTGTTATTGATAAAGAAGGATTTATCAGCCACAATTTAGATAATGATGCCCGCTTACTGTGTTGTATACGGTAATTTAGGTGAGTTGCGTTTGAAAGGTCCAACACTCAACAAAGCTTTTTTTATTATATAACTGTGGTATGTAACATTACATGTATCTAAGAGCAACCTCACAAGCACAAAAGAAATATACAAAGTTATTGATAAGGATTTATCAGCCGCAGTTTAGATTCTGATGCACGCTTACTGTGTTGTATACGGCAATTTAGGGTGTTTTCACATATGCACTGTTTAGGTCGGCCCAAATGACGTTTCGCTCCGAGTACGGTGAGTTTGGGTCAGTGTGAACACAACAGCCGCACTCGGGTGCGCACTAAACGGCCGCTCCGAGACCGCTCTAAACAGGTGGTCTCGGAGCGGCTGTTGCCGAACTC
>NC_133348.1:37431234-37531234 GCF_030506205.2 Paramisgurnus dabryanus
AGATGTAACAAGCGGTGCCCTGTATTTATTTGTTCGGGGAACAGATACAGTTGAAATGTGCTGATATTTCGGTAAGATTGACTCGAAGTGCTGGGATATAAGTGGTCTTGACATATCACGGCAGCTAACAGATGGACGGTTAAGCCGATCCGTCTGTTTCCTGACCTGGGCCCTGGATAGTCATACTATATCAGAATTAAGACTATTAATCAGATTTTTAGTGAGTATAGCACTTCCTTCCGATGACGGGTGAAGGCCATCTCGGGTTAGGAGAAATGGTCTTCCCCAGAAATGCTTCCAATTGTCTATAAACCCTACGTTATGCTGAGGGCACCACTTTGACATCCATCCATTGAGAGACACTAATCTACTATGTGTTTCATCTCCCCGGTAGGCGGGGAGGGGACCAGAGCATATTACATTGTCTGACATTGTTTTTGCAATTTCACACATCTCCTTAATATTATCTTTGGTGATTTCCGACTGGCGGAGCCTAGTGTCATTCGTGCCGGCGTGAATAACAATCTTAGAAAACTTCCGCTTAGCATTAGCCAGCACTTTAAGTTTGGATCTAATGTCAGACGTTCTGGCTCCCGGTATACAGTCGACTATGGTGTTTGGTGCCTCAATGTTAGTGTTCCTGAGTATAGAATCTCCAATGACCAGGGCACTTTTAAAAGGTGTTTCAGCTGGTATACTCCTTAGGGGATCGAATCTGTTAGAAATTGTCGTTACGTTATGGGTCTTAGAAGGACGCCTTATATGACTATGCCGCCTAACAGTCACCCAGTTTGACCGCCGACTTGACTCTGATGACGGAACCGAGCCATGTGTATTTTGATAAACACTATGCGCGCTCGATACAGTATTTGTAATATTTATATTAGCATCTGATGTCGGAACCGAGCCATTAGTCTTTTCGCTCGATAGATTATTTGCGACAGTAACATTAGCGGTTTTGCTATCCTCAACTAGCGTTCGGATGCGCGATTCTAGTTCAGCAACCTTCTCAGTTAACCTTAATACTTCAATACACTTAGTGCATGTAAACCCCTCTATGCTAACAGCAGAAGCTAAACTATACATGTGGCAAGTAGTACATGTTACAATAACAAGCGGAGTCTTACCGCTTTCATGCTGGGCGATGGCGTCTTCGTTTACCCGAACGCGGTCCCCGGAGCTGCATCGCGTGGGGTGTTCGGTTGTGACACCCCTCGGTCGCCTGCGAACGTCTGGGGCCAGGGTGATGTTTGGCTTGCCGAATCTGCGAAGGCCGGGCAGCGGTTCCTCCACAGCTTCCCGATCGCTTTCATGTCGTTCACGGTCCGTGAAGTTGCATCGCGTGGAATGCATGTTTGTTGCTCGCTTGTGGACGTCGGAAGGCAGGGTGAAGTGGGCGCTGTACCTCGCCTTGGATCTGCTAAAACCGGGAAACAACTCCTCCACAGCTTCCCGCTCAGGTGAGGATAGGTCAGAAAAGCATATATCAGATGAATCCGCCATTAGATCGGAAAATGCTAGCTTCAGCCTCCACCGTGTGGATGCTAGCGGGCTATATGCTAACAACACTGGGTGTTTATTAGTGATAAATAGTTTCACGTGGTAGTACTGCTCAATAATCGTCACGGTAAAGTATTCCTATGTAAAACTAATAAGTTATATTATATAAATAGGAATAAGATGGTAAAAAAAAAAGCTTTTAGATGATGAACTCGACGGAGCTACGATGCACGATCTGTTCAGCGTGACTCAAACAGTTTCTGCAGCAAAGTGTACAGCGCGTATTACCTGTTTCGCTGACATGCGAAATGTGTGTTCGGCGTGTCATGTGAACCATGGACATCATGCGTCTTGTCCAAATATGTGCCTGTTGCACATGCATCTAAAATCCCTTTTTAATAATAATATAAATTAAATATAGATAGTTATATTAGCCACTAGACAGATCAACAAACACAAGCTGGAAGTGACTCAAGATAGCACCTGTTATGGACTGCACCTTTACAGTATCCAACTGTATTTTGGGGGTGGTCCCTTTCCCAGATTTCCCTGTAAGCGTGGACTGGCCAAGAACGTCTCTTGTAAAGACAAGAACAGAAAGCTCCTGGGCAAATATGGACATGCGGGACCGGTTCAGTCACTGGAATGATTTTGTCAGAATAGCATGAAATGGAATCTTTTTGTTGACTGGTGTACTTCTCAACGAGAAGACCCCAGAGAATGCTCGATCAGAGTTGTGCTTTTATATCTTCAGCACCGCTACTATAAAAGTAGATATTGCGGCCGATAGACGGTAGGTCCATGGGTCAGCACGATCTGGTCATTAGGGTTTTAGGAGGTGCTCGAAGGCTGAATCCTTTGCGCCCTCCCTCTATACCTCATTGGGACCTGTCCATGGTGCTGAAAGCCCTGCAGGACGCCCCTTTTAAGCCTCTGCGGATTGTGAGTATTAAGTTTCTCACTATGAAAACTTTAACCCTCCTCGCATTGGCTTTTGTTAAGAGGATAGGGGACCTTTATGCATTTTCGGTCAATGACTCGTGCCTTCAGTTCGGGCCTGCTGAATCCAGTGTTACACTGAGACCCGGCCTGGCTATGTCCCTAAAGTTCCCACCACTCCTTTAAGAGATCAGGTGCTGAACTTGCAAGCGCTGCCTTTAGAGGAGGCAGACCCAGCTATGGCTTTGTTATATCCTGTACCTGCACTACGTGTGTATGTGGATTGGACTCAAAGCTTTTGCACCTCAGAACAGCTCTTTGTCTGTTACGGTGGTCAGAAGAAAGGAAACTGTCACTAAGCAGAGGATGTCTCATTGGATCGTAGACACAATCGCCCTGGCTTATGAGAAACAGGGCATTGCTTGCCCTTTTGGTTTGAGAGCCCATTCAACCAGAAGCGTGGCTTCATCTTGGGCTTTGGCTCGTGGTTCCTCGCTTTCAGACTCTTGCAGAGCTGCTGGCTGGGGGACACCTAATACATTTACTACATTTTACAGTGTTCGTATTGAGACGGTATCCTCTCGAGTTCACTATGGAAGGCCTTTAAGGCAAAAACTTTACAAAAACTGTTTTTTGTCTCCTCTAACACTTGGTGGCCGATGTTGCGGAGCATTGACTGCCAGCCTCTCACCAGATGTATCCTTGAGAACCTGGGTGAGGCTAGCGTCCACATTGCGTCCCCCTTGAGGGTTCCTATGTGAGTATTGCTGTGGAAAGTTTCTTTTTTTACCACGTTTCTCTTAGCGGAGCTCGCTCTGCGCCTCTCTAGTACGAGATATTACTAAGGGAGTTCATGTTATGACTTTATGTCTTTAGACCATAACCTTAGTGGTTGACCCCTAGAGGGTACTCTTTCCACAGCGATCTTAGTCCCGCCTGACGAGTTCGCTTCCCATTTCGCCTAGTTCACTATCGTGGGTTAAGGAACAAGTAGTGACCGGCCTCTTCTACAACCCCATTTCTGTCTCCCTAAAAAGGAGGGTCAGAGGGTTTACGCAGGCACTGGAAGGGTCAGCTTCAGTGGCGCTTTGGTAGGGATTCCCAATTCGTTGGTCACGACGTGACGTCGTAGTGACCGACTGAAAGGGAACGTCTCGGTTACAATGTAACCCTCATTCCCTGAAGGAAGGAAACGGAGACGTCACGTCCCGTCGCCACAGTTTGCTTTTCCACTGCTGATACCGGCCGGGCACTGATGCTCGGCTTTCTCAGCGAAAATAGTGATTTGATATTCGCACCTGCCTCTCGTTAAATACTCGCACGGCGGGACGGCGCCGGCAGATGCAAATACCTACATGCCAAGTTCATTGGCGTTTTAGAAGTTTCTCGAAGTAAATTGGTCCCGCGAGACTCGTTCCCCAATTCGTCGGTCACGACGTGACGTCTCCGTTCCCTTCCTTCAGGGAACGAGGGTTACATATGTAACCGAGACGTGTGCAGTGTGAAGGAGTGTGTGCAGTGTGTTAGGCCATTGATGCTCTCACCTACAGGGACCGCCTCATCCGTGGTGTCATCCTTAAGCAGTGACATTGAAATGGTATGTTACAATTACGGGATAAGTACTTATTTTATTGTCTTTCATGGTAAATTTAAATCTATTATTGGAGACCAATAATTCATTCATGGTTGTTTAGAGTGCTTAATATGTATAATACATTTTGTATCTGACAGCATCTTTTGATGTTTTGGTAAATGGATTAGTATTAAAGGTCATTCCATGCACAGTACGTCATCTCCCCCTCTCTCTGTTTCTATACAGCACCCCTTGGCTGGCAGTGCAGTTTCAGTTCCAAAGAGGACATTCCAGTGACTGAACCGGTCCCGCATGTCCATATTTGCCCAGGAGCTTTCTGTTCTTGTCTTTACAAGAGACGTTCTTGGCCAGTCCACGCTTACAGGGAAATCTGGGAAAGGGACCACCCCCAAAATACAGTTGGATACTGTCAAGGTGCAGGCCATAACAGGTGTTATCTTGAGTCACTTCCAGCTTGTGTTTGTTGATCTGTCTAGTGGCTAATATAACGATCTATATTTAATTTATATTATTATTAAAAAGGGATTTTAGATGCATGTGCAACAGGCACTTATTTGGACAAGACGCATGATGTACATGGTTCACATGACACTCCGAACACATATTTTGACATGATTTTTGATTGCTGGAGATGAGGCTGTTATGGTGGTGGCTCAAAAGCAAAGGGTTTTTTCCTTATGGGCAACCTGTTTTGGCTCAGGGTAGGTGCCTTCGTTCCATAATATATGAATACATCTTAATTTCCCGAACAAGGGACTGACACTAGGGGCGCAATGTCGCACGGCAATTATTTCGACAGATGAGAGAAAATGCTATTCTGTTCAGCTGACGTTGTCTCTTGTCTATTTTGTTTTCTCTATACAGATGCTGTTCTTGAGGATTTCCCACTGGCAACTGCCTCTGATGTACGTGCAGTCATCAGAAGAAAATGCAATAATGAGCAGTTCAGCCAAAAAAATAGAATGTTATATTTACTTGACTGGTTCATATGGTTCTGTTAAATTTGTGGGTATTAGGTCCAGTGTTATTTAAGTGTTTTTTAAATGTTAAATACATTGGAAAATTGACGTTAAGCAATGAGAACATGTTAATAAAAAAGTTTAATGTTTCTGTTGTTACGTGTTGTTCATTTTTATAGACTTTAAAGTGCACTCAGCATTGTGATAAAGCCCCTTATGTAATAGCCAGTATATTTGTAACACATTTAAACGTTATTGTATGAGATAATGTAAAGTATATTTTGCAAAGTAGTTTATTCAAGTAATGACAAACTTATTTTTGATGACAAAACGTGCAGTTTTTAAAATTTTGAAAACCAAAAATATAGAACGTACACAAACAATATATTAAAGGTATATTGATGGTACGTTTGCAAGAAACTAACAATACATTTGTAATATACTTCTAACACAAATAAAACACACTCTAAATTCACTTATCAAGCATGAATTTAGTACAAACAATGTCATGTCAACAATGTCAGTTGTTCCACTTTACTACACTAAATACACTTGAAGTTGTACTTTCTTACTTAATTCTTGTACTTTTCTTAATTAATATACAACTAAAATATATTAAGTACAAAATTAGTTGTTCCAAAATAGCACTCTTTAAATAGACTAATCAAAAGCACACTTTAAGTATACTGGTCATAGTGTGACTGCAAGTATACTGAAGTATATCAAAATAAAATATATTTAGTATACTATTTTTTCACCAGGGCAGTCAAAACATACACACTTCAGTCAAAACATATACACATATTTGTGAAAATTCTATAAGTTTTCATTTAACCAACACAGTACTCAATGATCAGCCACTATTGCAGCCAGTTTCACACTGCTGTGATAAATAAAAAACACATTTGTAAAAAAATAATTTTAGGAAATAGCATGTGCTAGATTTTTGTCCAGACTGTTAGAATATGTTCATAATGTCCTCAGTTGTTCTGTGTTATGCATATGAGTAAGCCACAAGAGGGCACCAAAGTGTAAGCTATGTAAAACACGTTCGCGTTAATGTTTGTCCCCTGTGGGTTACGGTAGTATTCTTCTCAGTGTTCATCAGTGTGTGTGAGAGCTGCTCCGACCATGAGAATGATGTGTCGGCAGCCAGTTAATAAACATACTAAAAGATTAATCTCCATCCTCATCATTTACCTCCGAATGCATCGCTAGCTGCAACAGTAGCACAACTCAACAGGTTATGGGCCCAGGAGTTGTTCGGAGGAGCTTGTTTCCACTGTTAGAAAGTCGCAACGGACCGCGTGCTAACAATGGCGGATGAACAAAGAAGGACATACAATATGACTCGACTAATGTTCGATGGAGATGAATCAAGGTATGAGATTTGGGAAACTAAAATGTTGGGACACTTTCATTTATCTGGACTAAAAGACACGGTGTTAAAAAACCGCAGTCAGAAGCTGAGATAGCAGCGGATGCAAAGAAAAATGCAGACGCATATGCCGAACTCATTTTAATGTTAGATGATAAAAGTCTATCATTAGTTATGAGAGATGCGCCCAACAACAGAAGAAAAGCTCTAGAAATACTGAGGGGATATTATGCAGGGAAGGGAAAGCCCCGTATAATAAGTTTATACTCGATGTTGAAGTCGCTTCAAAAAGCAAACGATGAAAGTGTGATGGACTATATCATCAGGGCAGAGATCGCCATTACGGCACTGCGTAACGCAGGTGAAACGTTAGGAGACGGACTGCTAGTGGCTATGGTCTTAAAAGGACTGCCTGAGAGTTTTAAGCCATTCGCAATACACGTGGCGCATACAGATGACAAAATCACGTTTGCTGAGTTCAAGACTAAACTACGCGATTTTGAGGAAACTGAAAAGATAAAAGCTACTGAGTCGAGCGACAGTGTGATGAAAACTCGACGATGACCCGCAAAGACGAACGCACGTGAGTGGAACAAAGATGATGCAGAGATAGTGTGTTTTAAGTGTGGTAACAAAGGCCATAGAGCTAGAGCATGTCGACAGAAAGTGTGGTGTAGTATATGCCGAAGAGACACACACAAAGACGCAACATGTAGGCGTAAGGACATTAAAGACAGAAAAGATGGTGTGAGTAGAGCCTCAGAAGATGTCGAGGACTATGCTTTCAAGATGAAAGACAGGGAGACCCGTACCCAGCGGCAGCCAACGTGCAGCATCAAGGAAAATGGTCTAATGGTGGACACGGGGGCTACGTCTCATATCATCATGGACATAACTATGTTCAAGAGTTTCGACAGCACATTCAGGCCTGAAACACACAGCGTCGAGCTGGCAGACGGCACTAGATGCAATGGAGTCGCTAAGCGGAAGGGAAATGCTGAGGTTTTCCTAATCGACAGCGGAGGACAGCAACGAAAGTCAGTTCTAAAAGACGCTTTGTTTGTGCCATCATACCCCCAAAGCATCTTTTCAGTGAAGGCAGCGGCCGCTGATAAGTGTAAGGGTGCCATGACATACAAACGTGGCACGAGATCTTAGGTCACTGTAACTATGAAGACATTGTTAAGTTGCAGGATATTGTCGAAGGCATGCAGATCAAAGGTAAAGCTGGCAGACCTGAACAAGAGTGTGAGGTGTGTATTCAGGGAAAGTTTGCCCAAACCAGAAATCGGGACCCTGATGCCAGAGCAAAGACACCATTACAGATGGTACACACAGACCTTGCAGGACCAGTAGCTACAGAATCGATGGACGGTTACAAATATGTGCAGTCATTCACTGACGACTATTCGAGCGCGGTGTTTGTATATTTCCTAAAGAAGAAAAGTGACACCGTACAGGCTACTGAAAAATTTCTAGCGGATGTATCCCCTTACGGGAAAGTGAGGTGCATAAGATCCGACAACGGAACTGAGTTTACGTGCAATGACTTTCAAGCATTGTTGAGGAAAAACAACATCAGGCATGAAACGTCAGCTCCGTATTCCCCGCACCAAAACGGAACTGCGGAGAGAAACTGGCGTACTCTTTTTGAGATGGGAAGATGCATGTTAGTTGAAAGTGCATTACCAAAGCAACTATGGCACTACGCAATACAAACAGCTGCAGTGGTACGCAACAGATGTTTCAACAAGCGTACAGGACAGACCCCTTATGAGTCGATAACTGACAAGAAGCCAAATGTGTCAAAAATGCAAAAGTTCGGATCTGTATGCTACACTTACAAGCAGGAAAAAGGAAAATTTGATTCCAGGTGTGACCAAGGTCGTTTTGTAGGCTACGACAAGAACAGCCCAGCGTACTTGGTGTATCATCCAGATACAAAGAAAGTACAAAAACACAGACTAGTCAAATTTGTGAGCAAAGCGGCTGCAGAAAAAGAGACACAGACAGGTGAGCAAGATCTAAGTGATGTTTATGTCGGAGTGAAACCCAAGAGACTACACAGAGAAGGAGTACAGAAACTGCTCCAGAGCCAAGTGTACAGAGTAGAAGTACAGACAGTGATAGGCTAAATGAAGCAACCAGGTCCAGTGATCGCAGTCAATCACAAAATGTGACAAATGGTGAACCCGAGAGTAGAAGATATCCGACCAGAGAGAGAAAAACACTGAGTTACTTAGATGACTTCGTAACTGAAAACAGTGATAATGATGAGGTGAATATCACAATAGATTATTGCTGCAGAGCGGTGTGTGGCATTCCACAGACTTTTGAGGGAGCAATGAGGTCAGCTAACTCAAAAGAATGGATAAAAGCCATGGATGAAGAAATCCAGTCTCTAAACGAAAACAAAACGTTTACCCTGACGATACTGCCCATCGGCAAGAAAACAGTGGGGGGTAGATGGGTCTACTCTATAAAGACTGATGTAGATGGAAAAGACAAGTACAAAGCCAGGTTTGTGGCCAAAGGTTACAACCAGAGAATGGGAATAGACTATGGAGAGACATTTTCGCCCACTGCGGACTTGACAAGTATAAGGGTCGTGCTACAAAAAGCTGCACAAGAAAATTTACTCCTACATCAAATAGACGTGAAAACCGCATACTTGCATGCTCCCATAGACTATGAGATCTACATCAATCCACCAGAGGGTTACCAAGAGAAAGAGGGTATAGTTTACAAACTAGAGAAGTCACTTTACGGTTTGAAGCAATCCGGGCGAAACTGGAATAAGATTTTGCACGATTGTCTTTCTGAGAACGGATTCACACAAAATGCAGCTGATCACTGTGTTTATGCCAAAGAGTCCAAAGGAGAAAAGGTGATCATAATTACATGGATTGATGATTTAATCATTGCTGCGAGCAATCATGAGAGACTGAAAGAAGTGAAAGAGATGCTTGCAGAAAAGTTTAAGATGAAAGACTTGGGTAAATTGAAACATTTTCTGGGTATTGACTTTAATCTGTCAGATGGGTGTATAAAAATGACACAGGAAAAATACACTAACAAGATACTACAGCGTTTTAATATGCAAGACTGTAGAATCAGAGAAACACCATGTGAACAGAAATTAGAGTATACTGAAAATGCTGTAAAGATGAAAGATGTAAAAATGTCCTGTTCTACTGATAACATGATTGCTGATATAATGACCAAACCTGTAACTAAGTTCAAATTAAGTAGGTTTGCAAGTGTTCTTTTTGGACATTAATATGTGTTTGACAAAAAGGTCTACATGTATTTATATGTAGCCCGGGAAATGGATTATTGATGACACCGGACACAGGATATAAAATTTAAACGGGGATCTTTTATTTCAGACTGCACATTAAGCAGTGCAGCGTTAATTATGCAAACTTTGGAGTTGTAGAGATGGAAAGGTAAGGCTTGTAAATAAAGTTGGTGGAAATAAAATAAAAAAAATTATGTTTGCTTCTCTTATCACAATGTGTATGTCCTTTTTTCCATTCACAGTAGTAAAAGACAGAATTCTCTTTGATTAACTAGCTAACATAGACAACGGTAGCAGCACTTGATTTTAGAAAACAAACAGACACATGAATATAACACCTGAATGCACAGAAGACTAAATAAGGCTGCTTGAGTAACATGAGAATACATGAAAACACAGTCATTCATAACATGTTACATCTTTTTGTGTGAGTAATACAGCTTAAACATTAAAAGTATCATTACACAACATAACACTTTCTCTTACACTTAAACATGAGTGTTACATCACAGTAAATAACTTCAAAATAAGCTGATAGAGAAAATGAAATAAAATACAATGTCTCAAACTTACTTTTTATCACCCCTCTGACACATGCACACACTATCACAGCATATGACAGACTCGTTCTTTCTCTGCATGTATAAAAGAAACAGAATACAGAACTTTCCTTTTACATTTGGAACACATGACATTAAATCAACACTATAATTGCATTCATTTCAATAACACATGCATGTACATGACACATGAACCTCTTTTGTGAAATTATTTAAAGTTAGACAACACTTACGCCGGTTTCATACCGCATGCGTAGCAGCGCGTGAGCGTAGCGTGAGCAGCGCGTGAGCAGAGCGTTTGCTGCTCGCAGCCATTTTTCTTTCACACCGGTAGCGTTTGCAGCACGCAGCTAACACACAGCTTTTTTTCAGAATGGGTAAGTTTATTCTTTATTTTATACAACTGTATTTGATATGGCGATTATGTCAGTCAGTTTTATTTGCAAAAGTATGTTTTTATCTTTGTTTCCGTGTAGTCCCAGTTGTAGATAGAAGAAAGGCAATTGCGCTGTATATGTTACTACGAAGGTTGAGAAGGAAGACGAGACGCAGATTATGGGTTCACCCAGCAAACCTACGCAGGAGAGAATATGGTGCTTATTTCCATCTTGTGTCTGAATTGCGGCTCGACAGTGATCGCCACCTGAAGTACTTCAGAATGAGTGCAGAGCAGTTGGATCATATTCTCTCCCTAATCGGAGCCAAACTTACGAGGCAAACAACTAACTACCGGAGGTCCATAGAACCTAAGCAACGTCTTGCTGTTACAATACGGTAAGGTTTTTAATGAATACCATTCTAAAAAAATCATTTGTGTGTGTGTGTATTGACGTATTTGCATATTTGTGTACATTTAAATGTACACTGTTTACTACTTTGTAACATTAATTATACCTGAGACTTTGGTTATTCAAATAAAAAAGATTTATTTTCTAAATTTCTTTCACATCAGAACAGACATGCAAAAACTGTTATTTTAACCTTAACTGTTATTAACATGCCAGCTTTAACAATATACTAATTAAAAGTAAAACAATACTTTAATAATAAACAGTAACAATAATAATTTAAATCAAACAACTATTTACATAAGAAAATATAATTTTCCAAACCACACAATTAAATAAAATAAACTCCAGATAATATAAAACACTACAGTTGCTGATAGTAACTGGCAGAATGTTCTGGTGTGCTAGATGTTGTTGGGTGTTGTGTTGCACGGTGGGGGTGATGGGTTTGTTGTTCCTGATAGGTGGGTGTGGGGTGGTAAGGCTGAAATGTTGCTCCTTGCGGGGGATGGCTACCTGTACCTTGAAACAAAGTGTGAGCCTGGGTGGCTTGTTGTCTCTGATTTTCATCTTCCAACTCCAGGTCAGCCAGGTAACCTAAAATATGCATTTGTGCCCTGGTGCGGTTCCTTGGAAGCAGCCGGTTTAGTTTTGGAACTAAACTGAGTGCAAAATAGTACATCTCATCTTCCTGTCTTGGGATGTGTGGTGATGGCGTTGTTGTTGGTTGAGTAATAATGTCTAGTAACTGTTGCTCTGTGGAACTTTGTTGATTGGTTCTTCTTCTCTTCTGTCTGTGCTGCTGACCTTCAGTTATTAATTCCTGTACTCTGGGGTGAATAGGGGGAGGTATAGGGGTGGGACCTCTTGATCCAGTTGTTGGTGGTGTGGAGGAGCCAGACTGTTGTGTGGGGTCTTCTGAGCTCTGACAGGGTGTTACTGGCCTCTGTATCGGAGTAAGGGGGCTGTAAGGTCTACCCAGGTCTGGATCAACGTCCACTTCGGCCACAGACATGTCCACAGGTTCATTCTCCTCAATTTGTAGAGTGTTTCTGGAACTATAATTGAATTAATTTATGTTAATAACATATTCACACAAACACACAAGTCTACTTGTACATTCAGGACAAGAAATGTTTTTATGTTTATATGTATTTTGTGAAGCTAAATAAAATTTTCAAGGATAATAAGAATAAATAAAAATATAAGTAAAAAACATTAACATACTAACCTTCTAGGCTGCATATACGGCAACAGAAAAGACATAACTCTTTCATATTTCCATTCTTTGACGGTGCCTCCAGCAGAACCACTGGGCATTTTTTTTCCTTTTCTGTGTCTACCAAAAGCATCCCTCAGCACCTTCCATCTTCGCTTGCATTCATTCACTGTAAAAAAAGAAATATGTATATAAATATTTATTTATGTTTATATAATACAATATTACAACTAACACTTTTTAATTTCTTTTATAGATATCTTGCAACTGGGGAGAGTTTTACCAGCCTGGCATTCCAGTATCGATTAGGGATAAGCACCGTGTCTCAGTCTGTATATATGACCTGCAAAGCCATTGAGAGTGAAATGATGGCATCCCAGTTCCCTAGACCAACAGGGGAAATGTGGAAAACTATTGCCTCAAATTTTTGGGAAAAATGGAATTTCCCAAACTGCCTAGGAGCTATTGATGGGAAACATGTTACCATTGTGTCACCTGCACATTCTGGAAGCATGTTTTTCAACTATAAGAGGACCTTTTCTATTGTCCTCCTAGCGCTGGCAGATGCAGACTACAAGTTTACATTTGTTCAGGTTGGTGACTTCGGCAGAACAAGTGATGGAGGTGTGTACAGTGGTTCAGCTCTCGGAAAAGCAATGGAGGACAAAACTTTGTCTGTCCCTGAAGACTGCCCTTTGCCAGGATCAGGAGTTCAGGGCCCAATGCCACACACCATGATTGGAGATGCTGCATTTCCTTTAAAAACATATTTAATGAGACCTTTTCCTGGGCATAGAATTCCACGATGGAGAAGAATTTTCAATTACAGACTGTCAAGGGCAAGGATGGTTGTGGAGTGTGCTTTTGGCATTCTATCATCCAGGTGGAGGGTACTCCATACGAGGATGAATGTCAAGCCAGAAAATGCTGACTCTATAGTGACTGCTGCATGCATCCTTCACAATTTTCTCATTAATCCATCACAAAATCAAAGATGGCTTGATGAGGCTGAAGAAAGAGCGGGGGTGCTACCACCTGTTAGAAATATGGGTGGAAATAGAGGAAGCAGAGATGCTTATGATGTGCGTGAGAAGCTCTGCACGTTTTTCTGCTCACCTGAAGGTAGAGTGTCCTGGCAAGACAATATGGTCTAGGTGTAGCAACAGACCATAAGTAAACATAGACAAAATGTTCTTAAAATGTCTAAAATACCAAAATATAATCTGTACATTGTGAAATGATAACGGTTTATTTTATGCTCAACTTTAAACCCACACTTTCTGTATATATAGTATCTTCTATTCTTCTGTAAATATCTGTGTCTAATGTTTGAAAAAATAAACATATACTTCTATTAAATTATTGTTTGTCATTCAAAAAAATACATACAAATGTTAGTTGCTGCAAATGAACAGCTTTTAAGGTTTTGGTCAAGCTGGTCTGGTAAATATTATTTCTACAGTCTTTATATGTGTACACAACACAAAGAAAATGAGAATTTATTTTACATTTGTATTATTATCCATCCTATTAGCATACCCGTGTGCTAAAGACCACTTTATTATAAAATAAAGAATGTAGCAATTTCTGATAAGCATCCTTATAAGCCCCAGATTAATTTAAATCGCAACTCCTTTAATAACATTTGATATATACACACACACACACACACATATATACATATATATATATATATATATATATATATATCATAATTGCAAACATTCGTCGGACTTCTAACATTTAAATAGTGACTTGTTGGAAATCAGCTCGAAATAAGTCATACATTTCTAATAAAGTCACTAGCATCAAAGATGTATGCACTTTCTATGTTATATCTATTGCACGATGCCTTTGAATATGTATGTATTCAATAGTTGCATAATGCATTATCAAAACATTAAGTAGAAAATGTATAAAACTACTTACCATCGACATTAACAACAGCTGCAACTGCCTCCCATGCTTTTTCCTTCGCATTTAAGTCCTTGTACATGATGTTTTGTGGATCATACAGAACTTTTTGTTTTTCGACTTCTACGATGAGGCGAGTGTCGTCCATTATGCCGTCTTGAGAACCCTGAAGACCCTAAATGTGACACCGGACACCTGCACGTGCTTGTTTGTAATGTTTGACGTCAGCAAGGTAGCTGTTCCTTTGCCAGCGTATATTTTGAATGATGAATTATAAAACTAATTAAAGTGGACTGTTTAAAATGCACATCATATTGCCCATTTTTAAGCACCTGACACTTTTAAAACATTAAATTGTCACTTTTCGCCTCAATTTATAAACATTTTAACCAGTAAAAATGAACGGGCACTTTAATTGAGCGTGAGCAGCGCAGCAAAAATAGAGCAGACGCCGAAATCATCGCAGCACTGCTGCTTCGGCGCCGCTCCTGCCACGCAATGACGCGCTGCTCACGCGTGCGGTGTACATGCTTAAACTTGTTAACATGGGCGCCGAAAAAACATGCGCCGCTCACGCGCTGCTCACGCTTGCGGTGTGAAACCACCGTTACTCTGATGCTTCACACTCCCAGGAAACACACAGAAGGCTTAAGAAGCACTTTCTCCCCTCTTAATTAAACAGAATAACTATGTTTCAATATCACTGGTCCACATAACATTATACACAAAATTGTCTCAAAACTCTTTGTATACTGATTATAGATAAACACTTACGCTTCTTTGAGAATCAATTTCATGCTATTTACACACCACACAAGATGTATCCCAGCAGAAATCGCTGTCAATCAGCAAAATACACAGCCATCCAAATAACATAAAACACTCAAAAGCTTTTAGCTTCACTATATCTCACTATAGTTTCTTATTTTGTGTTTTTTTGTGTTGGATGGCTATATTCCCCACTGCACGTGCACTCTCTAAACTGCGTTGTGAACCGCGCTGTACACAGGAAGTAAACAAATCTTCCCGGTAGCATTACAGTCCGGTTTCTTAAAGGGCCAGCGTAACATTTCAGCAACACATTAAGGCTATATCCACACGAAGCCGGTGCATTCCCTATCCGATCATTTTTTTTCCTTGCTCTAAAAAAATAATCCGTAAACACGAAACCACTGAAACCGACTGAAAGCGGTGTAGTATATATGCCGGACCAGTATGGGGCGCTGTAATTCTGCCACAGATATACACTATACACGGAGAAGAAGACTTTGAGCATGCGCATAGCCAACGTATGGTGTTGTCCATTATCGCTTGTTGGTCACCACAATTGCATAGACGCAATAGATTTTGCTGTAATAAAGCTAGTAGGCTTTAGTAGCTTCTGTAGCACGAACACAATCACGTAATCCGCCGTTATTGTTGTTGCTGTTACGTGTGACGCTTCTGACACGTGATGTGATGACGTTTTCGCTTCACAAAATATACGGATTGGCTGTACAGACGAAACCGCAAGGGTGTCGGTTTCAGATTTATCCACTTTAGGACCAGGTTTCCAGAGGTGTAAAGAGTAGCTGAAAGCCATACTTGAGTAAAAGTACAAATTCCTTACTGTAAAAATTACTCCACTACAAGTTACAAGTCACCAATTTAAATACGACTTGAGTAAAAGTATTAAAGTAACCCAATTTAAAAGTACTCAAGTATTTTTACTCGTACTGAATGTTGGCTCAAAGATGCACTAGTCCTCAACACAAAGAGACATTGTAGGTCTGGGCAGTGAAAACTAAGAAAGTTTATTTATGATGTTTTATTTCCTAATATAGAAAAGAAATCAAACACCTCAAAATTTTGACCTGGCAGAACAAACACAGATTAAACATAGTCATAGTCTTCTTTTGACTAAATTTTTATTTAGTTTTAGTCATATTTTTGTCATCTGAATCGATTTAGTTTTTTGTCTAATTTTATTCATCTAAATGCCATAAGATTTTAGTCTAGAAATCTAAATTACATTTAATTTAAACCCATTTAATTTTAGTCTAGTGTCATTGTGTACTTGAATGTGCCATGCTGAAAAATATATAGCCTAACTTTGTGATATAAATATATGGTAACAACTTACAGTGGGGTTCATTGGTTAATATTAGTTAGCTACATTGGTTAACATGAACTGATAATGAGCTGCACTTATACAGCATTTATTCATCTTTGTTAATATTAATTTCAACAATTACTAATACTTTATTAAAATCTTGTTAACATTAGTTAATGCACTCTGAACTAACATGAACAAACAATTAAAGCTTACATTTTTATTAACTAACATTAACAAAGATGAATAAATGATGTAACAAATGTATTGCTCATGGTTTGTTCAAGTTGGTTAATACATTAACTACTGTTAACTAATGAACCTTGTTGTAAAGTGTTACCAAATATTCTTATATAGGCCTATCCCAAAAAAGATATAATTTTTATATTTAGAAAATTCCAGTAAACTAAAATTACACTAACAGAAATATGATAATGCATATTAAAAACGTGAAGTTGTTCATTTGAAAGATTAATTGTAAACACATGTAGTACGTAAC
Source organism: Paramisgurnus dabryanus (assembly GCF_030506205.2). Taxonomy (NCBI): domain Eukaryota; kingdom Metazoa; phylum Chordata; class Actinopteri; order Cypriniformes; family Cobitidae; genus Paramisgurnus; species Paramisgurnus dabryanus. Next base: position 37,447,978 of record NC_133348.1, read on the forward strand.
ACCACTCTCTCACATTAAGTGCACTACATTTCTTCCGTCATGCATCCCTCTTACAGTAAATACATTACAGCATACTTGATTAAATGTGAGGACAGTAAAATTGTATTCTTATTATCAATCTTATAATGTACTTAAGTTAATCGGGCAATCAGTACAGGACCTCGCTGGTTTATTTTGGCTTATATAGTAAGTTATATCAAGTTATGTACAAGCTCAGGTTAGCTGATAAGGTAGCATCAGAGTATATAAACATTTGTGCTTGCCTTTGAGTTGCGGGATGACCCTCCTGCAATCGCGCATCACTTCTGTTTTGATTGTAGCATCACATGTTTAACAAAGGGTCCCTTGACTGAAGCAAATGTGATATGCATCCATATGTTTGCTCTTTATCTCTTCTCTCAGACCAGACGCGAACTTTTCTCTACAGTTTATGACATACGCAGCACGCAGATGTCCCGCTACGGTGGCTCAACGCAAGCCATTCAGCGTTTGACATCAAAGTACCGCGAGAGCAGACTTCTCTATATGCATTTGATTCGCTCTCGCAGTACTTTGATTTCATACGATTGCTCTGCGCAGAGCCAAATGAAGTCCCTCAGTTGTGTGTGTCCGTGTAACCTAGCGACCACAGATTCTATCCATCATCACCCTCTGACACTTTCGTCTCGTTTTTATTTGACGAATAAACAATGTAGCGAGTAACGTTAAGTGTCATTTCAAATGTAGTGGAGTAAAGAGTACAAATACCCAATCAAAAATGTAATTGAGTAGAGAGTAAAAGTTGCCTATATTTTTGATACTCAGTACAAGTACAAAGTAGCCCAAAAAATACTTAAGTACAGTAACGAAGTACATTTACTCGAGTACTTTACACCTCTGCAGGTTTCAAAAAATAGCGGTTTCACTCTCTGAAATCGCCGGATCCGTGTGGATGAAACGCCAATACGATAACAAATTTATGCGTATACAGTGATTCGCGTCTCCGTGTGGACAGCCCCTAAAAAAGGCATTTATACACATTTTATGCACAGGAGACATAACACAGGGCTTCAATAAGATAAATCATGTATTCTTTTATGATTTACATGTTCTCTTTTTGACCTGGTTACATATATCTTCTATTTTTGTTACATAACAACCTGAGTACAAGTGGGGGTGTTAGAATATGTTCATAATGTCCTCAGTTGTTCTGTGTTATGCATATGAGTAAGCCACAAGAGGGCACCAAAGTGTAAGCTATGTAAAACGTGTTCGCGTTAATGTTTGCCCCCTGTGGGTTACGGTAGTATTCTTCTCAGTGTTCATCAGTGTGTGTGAGAGCTGCTCCGACCGTGAGAATGATGTGTCGGCAGCCAGTTAATAAACATACTAAAAGATTAATCTCCATCCTCATCATTTACCTCCGAATGCATCGCTAGCTGCAACAGTAGCACAACTCAACACAGACATTGTTATGTAAGGGATAATTTAGATTTTAAAAAATTGTGACAAACCCACAACAATCTTCATGATTAGTTTGAGAAAAGGGGAGAATGTACACAAATAGGCCTACTACAAACTTACCAAGCACTGCACAACACTGATGCTGCAGACTGAATTTTCAAGTATTTATTTCAATACTTACAGTATTTCATACCATAATCAGTTAAAGTAATCAACCAACAATGAAATCATTGAAACAAATTACCAGTGTAGACAAACAGAAAAGAATGAAGTACATACCCTTTAACTCGAAGAAAAAATATTGTAAAAGCAACAAGAATACTGTATCTATTCATCATCTCTCTATCTGGCTGCATCAGGCCATAAGATTTCACCCACATCACAGGCTATGTCTTCATTGGCAAGGCACCGTCGGAAGAATCGCCTCATGTGACGAATCCACCCCTGCACAGAAGCTGCTTTGATATTAGGGGTGTAACGATACACCAATTGCACGGTTCGGATCGGTTTACGGTTTTTAACAAACTTAAAATCAATTAAACTTTATCTTTAGTAATGCAGGACTGTAATTAGCTGTTTATCAGGTGATGAATATCATTCCTTAGCTAAAATGCTGAAAATGTTACTGTTGAAGTCAACTAATGCATGAAATTTACCATATATACCCTCGCATTGGGCCCCCAATTTGCTAAATCCTCAACTGTGGATAATATAATTATGCCGCAATAGTTAGTCTGTCTGGAACTAAGCTGAGTTAAACCATATCACTGTGTGACACTTCAATACATATGAACGGCCGCTACGCTAATACGATTTAGTTTTTCTCTCCCTGTCTCGTCCTCGACCGAGGACAACGAGACAAACAGACCCAGTCCCGGTAGATGTGAAAGTCGGCACACCTCTGATCTACTGGTCGTCCTTCAACGTTATGCCCAGCTGATGCCTGACCAACGATCTCCGCTAAATCTCCTTAACCGTTCTCCCAAGGGTTTTTCCCTCCTAGGACTTATTTTTCCTCGGATAAAAGCACGGGTTTTTTTTTCTCCTAGGGGGTTTTTCACCCCGGGGAGGCAGCCTTTTTTTGGGCTTTACCTAGCTTCCTCTTCTATACGTTGCTTTAGTACTACGTGCACTTATAATATTGAGTCATAGCCAAAGCAAATTTAACTGCTCATGCTATCATGTATTTTGTTGTGCTATCTGTCGTTTTTCTGTGCTTTTCACTGCTTCTATTTATGTAAAGCTGCTTTGAAACAATTGACTTTTGTGAAAAGCGCTATATAAATAAAATTGAATTGAATTGAAAATAAATGTACTATGAATCTGTAAATCTGAGTATAATGTGGGTTTATTATCAGTAATGAACTAATCAAGGTAATCATCACACACACGCACGCAGGCGCGCACACACACACCAGAGGTCGCGTTAGACTTTCACTTTTAAAAATTCTGCCATCACTTATTATTCGCCATTTCATGCTTTAATTATAAAAATTGTTTTTGTTTACATGTTCATTTTTAATCCCAAGTCACGTGACATGACATGACATGACATGCACTTGGAAAACAGTAACTTTGGAATATACTATTTAGAACAGCATTTAAAAAGCTCTTATTAGTATTTAATCAAATATATGCAAATATTTTTTTTAATAAATAGATTAGTTAGTCAGAGATAAGTGACATTAACCTCAACAATCAATGGGCAGCAGGAGGCGTGAGAGTACCGCGACACGACACGGGAGGTTCGCGATTCGTATCGTGGGTGGTGTATTGCGATTGTTCGGTTCGGTTCGTAATATCGTTACACCCCTATTTGATATGATCACAGCCCTCCTCCATGGCCTGAATGAGGGGCACACAGTCATAGCGCCACAGGTCATATACCTTCCAACGCCATGCTGAAAAAAACTTTTCTATTGGATTCAGGAAGGGGAGTATGGGGGAAGGTATAAGGCTTCAAATTCAGGGTGCTCATGAAACCAATTATGGACCAGAGCACCCCGATGGAATGAGACATCTGGTCCACTTGGTTTAATGCTGTGACAACCTTGTGCAATCTGTCAAGAAATGCAAATGTTCCTAGTTTCCACCTCGAGGAGGTCCCAAGAACACCCCAATGACCAAACACACGAAAGAAGGTAAGTATAATTAAAACAAACTTTATTTAAATTAGTTAAAAGATGATCGGAGAAGGGAAAGGGAAATCTAAAATCAATTCTCTCAGCCGGAGAGGATGGGGCCTGGTGAGCCTGGACGTCTTCCCGTAAGTGACCACAAGGGGGGGACCTTGGGCCGTGTTCAGGGTAAGTAACTTCGGCTCTTACAAACAGGTAGGTATTTGACAGGGCAGCTGGACCATTACACTGGGCATGCAGGGGCGTTTTCGAGGTAGGTAGCTTTTAGCTCGTGCAACAGGTAGGTATTCAACAGGGTAACTGGACCTTTACACTGGGCGTGCAGGGGCGTATTCGAGGTAAGTAGCTTTTAGCTCGTGCAAACAGGTAGGTATTCAGCAGGGCAACTGGACCTTTACACCGGGAGTACAGGAGCATATTCAAGGTAAGTAGCTTTTAGCTCGTGCAAACAGGCAGGTATTCAACAGGGCAACTCTACCTTTATACTGGGCGACGAAGAACGGCAAACACCAAACACTCCTTGTCAGTGACACTGTCTCTAGCACATAAATGGAGAAAACCATACATCACCTCTTGGCTTCGTTCAAGGGCGAATGGAGCTACAATCTCCAAGCTGCTGTTCGTTGGGCCTGGTCCGGCCGATGTTGTCGCGGTGGACAAGTTCAGGTAGGTTGGCTACACTCGGTATGTACTGCGGGGCCGACTCGCCCGCTTCCCTCTCCTCTCTTCCAGCCAACGGGACAGAGATCTAAATAGGGGCGGACCACTGGAATCGTTCCACAATGCAGTAAATATACACAGCAGACCCAGCAGACTGCTTTACATATGATGGTCGAATGCTTCCCTTCAATACAATGGTTTTCCCCACAATATCCACACAGTACCTTGTCTTGCGTCCACTCTTCGCCTCCTTTAGGCTGGAACACGGGGGTCAGAGTTATAAGCGGGCTTGTATGAAATGGGTGCCCTTACGAATCAAAAATATATTGCAATATATTGGAATATATCATGCAATATATTAGGCAACATATTCCCATATATGGGATTTAATATTGATATTTTCCAATATATTGAAATATATGCATAGACCATACATGTATATGTCACAGGTCGGAGCGGACCACAGATGTTGTAAGTCACGCCCCTTCCTAGTTTCCACCTCGAGGAGGTCCCAAAGCCACCCCAATGACCACATACACAGAGCGCAAGTATAATTAAAACGAAACTTTATTTAAATTAATTAAAATGACTTTTGGGAAGGGGGAAGTTAAAACTGTTTCCTTTCTGTCCTCCAGCTGGATCTCACAGGGGGGGAAGAGAGCCAGGTGCCAGGAGCCCAAGAAACTATTGAAGGGGAGGGGAAGACAGGGGGAACGAGGTTCCTTTGCCTTTCCTCTTGCTCCTGTGGCGCCTTCCGCTTCTCCTGGAGGCAGAGTTAAAAGAAAGTGATGTCACTCTATGTCATAGCGCTGTCTGGAAGTGAACTCAATCCTCTGTTGTCTTCTTATAGAGCGCCTTAGATTCCACCTTCCTGGGCGACGTTTGTCTCGGTCCAGCGACCCGGCGCAGTGCACAAAGGTAAGTGGTTCACAGATAACGGGTTCTTTACTTTCTCTTACTGCAGGTTCGTCGCTGTGGGCACAGAATACAATTAACAGATGTCTGGGTCTTCCCTCTCCCTTAGGTAGCTCAGGTGGACCAGGTAAGTATTTCACAGGTAACTGCACTCTTTCCTTCGGACGGCTCTTGGCTGTGAACACAGAATGACACTTTACCGGTAACTGGTACTTTTCTCTCATTCAGGTACCTCGTAGCAGTGGACAAGGTAAGCACTCCTCAGGTAACTGGACTCGTACTTTCTCCTGCTGAGGGCTCGTATTTCTCCTTCTGAGGGCTCGTAATTTCTCCTTGAGGGCTCGTAGCTGTAAACACAGGATGATACTTTACAGGTAACGGGGTCTCTCATGCAGGTAACTCTTAGCAGGGGACACGGTAAGTACTTCTCAGGTAACTGGGCTCGTACTTTCTCCTTTGGAGGGCTCGTAGCTGTAAACACAGAATGATACTTTACAGGTAACTGGGACTTTTATCTCATACAGTTAACTCGTAGCATTGGACATGGTAAGTACTTCTCTGGTAACTGGACTCGTTCTTTCTCCTTTGGAGGGCTCGTAGCTGTAAACACAGAATGATACTTTACAGGTAACTGGGACTTTTCTCTCATACAGGTAACTCGTAGCAGCGGACACGGTAAGTACTTCTCAGGTAACTGGGACTTTTCTCTCATACAGGTAACTTGTAGCAGCGGACAAGGTAAGTACTTCTCAGGTAACTGGGGCTTTATTGTCACTCTAGTGGCTCGTAACTATGTTCTCTATCCTCAGGAATTTCGACATCCAATACTGCTCGTGGGTGGTGGACTTACGATAAGCTACAATGTACACTGGGGGTAGATGTACTCACAGACCTTTGGCAGTAGAACGTCTTCACACGGGCCTTCCAGAGGCCTCCTGTACGTCGAGGGGAGATTGGCACTGTCACAACGAGCCGAACGCTGCCCTCTCCTCTCTTTCACTTCCAGTTCCAGAGATCTAGACAGGGGCGCACCTTTGAAGAGGCTCTGCAACAGGTAAAATGAATCCACACAACACTTTTGCAGCAGTACAACTTTCTCCTTACATATGAAAACACTTTGGATTTCTACTCACAAACAGTCTGGTTCCCCTGTATATTTCACCACCACCTCCACTGAGCCGAGACAATTTCCAGGGTCTATAAAGGACGTTGCACCTGTCTTCACGCAGCGTCGCCGAACAGCATATAATAAAGATGTACTTCACCAGCCTCAACAGTTTCTCGTTCCCCACGACAAGTTCCGTCTAGAGTGGCTACTGACAACATAAGCACAGCATTCCACTGCAATACTTCAAGTGTACACACACACAGCAAAGTCAAGGACTCACTCACTGCACTCCACACACTCTGTGAAAATAAGGTCGAAGCCACGGTTTTCTTAGAACTTGCCTGGAGACCTGTTGGACGTTGTCACAGTGAAGGGCCAGGGGATGGACGTTGCTGTCGAGACTGCTTTACCTCCCGGTATTTGTATGCTTCCCGGCTCACCCACCACTCTGCTCCGTGATAGGGCCGCTAACCGGTTCGCTAAGGGCTCACAACACACGTTGAGTAATGCACTTTCCACAATAACATCCAAATCAATGTCCCATGTACTCACAGTAAATAATAACACTCTCTCTTTGTTTCCTTCACCTTCTAGTTGGCTGGTTCCTCTTCACCCCGCACGTAAACTGGTGAGTAATCCCTCCAACTGTCGCTCAAACACATCAATGATGCATGCATGTCATCTCATTCAGAACAGCAAGGAAATTCAGTATACTCAGCCCAGTGATTTATATCCTTCTTTCTTTACCCACCTAGCAAATATCCTCCTCTGCCGTTACCAGACGTGACTTCACCCAGACCTTCACTCTGCACACCGAATCGGTTTGGTAAGCACCTGACAAACAAACCCAATGAACTAACTGCACCAACGACTACTTGCTTGAGTTTATGAAGCTCTCTTTATACTCCTTCCTTTCTTCTCATCGTCCAATCCTCAACCGCCACGTTTACCGCGCACACCTGTGTTCAATCTGCGTGATTCGCCTCCCGGCGCTTACCGGAAGTTCCGGTGTTGCTATCAATCTTCTCTGTTTTTAGTTCCGCCCCATGAAATCGTCACCGTGTGACATATATATGATACAAAATATATTGCAATCAAGACCAAAAAGGCACTATATTTTTACATGTAATAGTTTGTCTTTATATGCTTTAATATATTGCAATATATGCATAGACCATACATGTATATATAATACAAAATATATTGCAATCAAGACCAAAAAGGCACTATATTTTTACATGTAACAGTTTGTCTTTATATGCTTTGATATATTGCAATATATGCATAAAGCATACATGTATATATGATACCAAATATATCGCAATAAAGACCAAAAAGGGCACTATATTTTTTCATGTAATAGTAGAGAGACTTTGACTTTTAAAACACCTTTTAATCCACAACACTAGATCAGGGTAAAATGTTTCATATAGCCATTAGCCATATACACACTTACAATATAAACACAAAACCAAAAAAAAAAAAAAAAAAAAAACAACACACACACACACACACACACACACACACACACACACACACACACATTCATTTAACCATAAAAAAATCTCCAATTAAAGAAGAGCACATTGTCAATATGCTTGTAATAAGTATATTCAATAACAATTCGTGATTCCACTAAGGACTTAAATAAGGATACCAAACCGATATCTTTTCCTGCATTCTTCTCCTGATGAGTTTTCAGAATTGCTAATTTTGCTTGACCAATTACAAAATTAGCGAGAACAGACTCCCAATATAAATAGGCTATTAGTATACAAAAACCACAACCTTGTAATTATTTCTCTTAATAATACAAAAATAGGTACAAGTCTGGAGCAATCACAAAACATATGAAAAACAGTGTCTGAAGCAGAGTATGTGAGCGGAGTGGAGTGGAAAGAATTTGCGCTCCGCGCTCAAAGCATTTCATAATTACTCCGCTCAAGCTCCGCTCTGGGTATACAATTTTCCGCTCCTCGCTCACTCCCCGCGCCGTCCTTACTTAAGTATCGCTAATATTAGCCGAAATTAGGCTATTATTTAGCTCACTTTTAAACAAAGCAAAACAAAAAATGTGTTGAAATTAAATAAATTATTAAATGAAAAACCTCATATAAAATAAATAATCAAACGAAAAACATTACATTAAATCAAAGAAAGAAATCACAAACTGAAATATTAATTTAAACAAATAGCCAAACGAAAAAAATATAGGGCTACTGCCTTCACTTTATGCCAACTTTTATTGGCTATTAATTACAGAACTATTTTGAACAAAACAAATGCTGGCTGGTTGAACATATTTTTTATTTTATACGCAGTTATTAACTGAAGAACATCATACTGAAATAGCTAATATTAGCCCAAATTAAGCTATCATTTAGCTCACTTTTAAACAAAGCAAAACAAAAAAATGTGTTGAAATTAAATAAATGATTAAATGAAAAACCTCATATAAAATAAATTATCAAACGAAAAACATTATATTAAATAAAAGAAATAAATCACAAACTAAAATATTAATTTAGACAAATAGCCAAACGAAAAAATAGCCTATAGATAGTCTACTGCCTTCACTTTAAGCCAACTTTTATATTAATACTAGAACTATTCTGAATCTGAACAAAACAAATGCTGGCTGGCTGAACACATTTTTTATTAAAGCTATATCTCCAATGCTGCATTCACTTTAAGAAAAACGAGCTTTTGCCGAGTCGCAGGTGCCAAGCACTTGCGCTGAATTTCTATCCGCTCTTGCCCTGAGAGTGTGCACGCAATTTATATCTCTTCAATCACTTCCATGCAATTGTTCTATATTTCCCGAAGTGTGTATGCCCTCAGACTGCGTCCTCTTGTGCATTCGCAAATCCATCAGCTCTCGCGCGCTCTCTGGAAGGTGCGCTGATCGCGCGCGCGTCTCAACAAATTGTCTCTGTGCGTTGCGCTTGGTGCAGAGTGCTCATGGGAGTTGTAGTTTCCCAGTGTCGCGTATATAAATGTTTGTGAAAGTACTACAACAATACAAATGCAAACGAATGCAAAATATGTTAAGAAACATTTTAAGTCCCCCTCCGTTTTTTTCACAGTGGTTTGGTCCGGAGTCTGACGAGTCCTGACTCGTAATTGAGCGATAGTGGAGCGTTTTCGGAGCGAGAGAAAATAACAACGCTCCGACATAAAAAAAAAACGCTCCTCGCTCCTGGCAAAATTACGCCACTCCACTCCTCGCTCCGCTCCCACTCCGCACCGCTCACATACTCTGGTCTGAAGCACCACAAAAGGGACAGTTTGATGTAACATTCTCATTCACCTTTGCAATAAACCGATTTTAAGTAATAATACAATGAATCAGCCTCCACTGGAGGTCTCCACATCTCTTTGGAATGGGAGGTTTATACAAAAGTCTCCAAGATGGAGAAAGTTCATCAGATATTGAAAGATGAGATATCCATTTAGTATCAATTTTTCCTTTCAGTTGATTCAAGAATAAGGTTTTAACACATATATGATACAATATTTTTTTCTCAATACATTCAAACACCAATTCACCATAACCATTCAATAAGGATGCACAATCAATATTTTCATCAATTCCATAGATTTTGGGAAACACTTTTAACTGCGGAAAATTCTGCAAGCCAACACCATTTTTTAAAACATGATTTACAAAATTGTCAATCGATAGAGGAAGGGATGATTTAAATACTCTAACAAAACCTTCTATAATTCTTAAAGAGTTCAACCCAACCTGGTCAGCAAGAGATTTTGTAGTTCTCCACTGCCCTGTATTTAAATCAATCAAATCAACAATTTTAGCAACACCAACATTTAAAAATCTATTAATCAAATTGTCTAATACGTTTGATGGAAGTTCAATAAGAGGGTAAAAGAACACAGGCTCCTCCAAACCAGAATGTTCATCATCAGTTCTTTAATACTTTGAACACTTCCCACGATTTAAGCACTGACACATAGAAACTAAAAGTTGGCTCAGAAACATTTTTAGTGAAAGATCTCTGCATCAGGAATAATTGTTTATCAACACCTATTCCTCCAATGTCTTTAAAGGCTCTCTAAGCGAATATGTTCGACGTCACTTGTTGTTGATATTTGAACTTTTTTCAAACAAACGGAGCGTAGCTAACTCCCCCCCTCCCCCTCCCTTCCGTGCTTTCGTGAACGCGACCAACCCCCACCCCCAAATCCTTCTTGGCGTTTATTGGCTGTAAAACTTTGTTTTGTTTCGTGGTGCAGGTTTGGCCACTGTGTGTATATTGAAGTTTGTTGAGCCTGGGCTGTCTACAGAGATCGCGTTTTTTTACAGTTTGATCAGCGGTCAGGTAGCAAGCAGATAGTGAGGAGATGTGTGCTGTATGTAACAAAAAATGTTTTATGGTCTAAAACGCATGAATTCGCTTAGAGAACCTTTAAGTATTGATTTTCCAAATAACACCCAAGGCACTTCATCTGAGCTATACAAAAGTTTCTGCAGAGTTTGTAACCTCATTGCCAAAATCTTTGACTCCAAATGGATAATCCCTTGACCTCTCTCTGCCACAGGGAGGTAAAGTATCCCAGGCGGGAGCCAATGACAGCCATTCCAAAAAAAATTTACAAATTATTTTTGAATATTTTTAATCAAATCTTTAGGAGGCTCCAAAACAGTAAACTTGTGCCACAACATTGAAGCTGCCAAGTTATTAATAACTAAGCATTTGCCTCTAAAAGAAAGTTGGACATAAATCCTCATAAAAGGAAATGGCACAAGACCGAATCTCTTGCTGATCAGTCATCACAAGACCATTTGAAAGCTTAATTGATGAAAACACTTTTTGTCTCTTGGTTTCTTTTCCAGACCACAGAAATATGTGGTGGGAACGTCCATTTCATTTAATTGAGAAAACCTTGTCCTCAATAAAGCAGATTTTCCTCTTTCTTCCAATAAATGTTTAAGAAGCAGCTTATCCACAGTTATATAATCCATAGAAGTTAAATCGTCAGTATCAATACTTCGTTTAAGGATATTTCTCTCAAGAGTCTTCATTTTTTCTTTAAAGCTCCACTGTGTACTTTTTTGAGTTAATTCTTAGCAAAAACCCATGTTTTCTTTCAAAAGTATGTGCTCATTCATGTGTAATTACTTCCACCCCACTAATCAAAATATTCTCGTAAGTGTAGAATCTGCTATTTAAAATGCATACACTCAAAAAATAAACTTGGGCATGTGTTGGATTAGCAAATTAGGAGTTTGCTTAAATTACATGAATGAATGGTGTTTATCTTCTTTAAATGATTCATTCTTGTCTGTAAAACGTGATTAAAAGCAAAATCAGATGAATTATTAACATACAGATCAATGCAATGAGAAGTGGATTAATCAAAACAACGACCGTCTATACTACGTCCTTGACCGGCAGCTGATTGGACGAACGCGTCACGTGGGTCCAGGTACTCTCCTGAATTTCAAAAGCATAATGGCGGCTCGTTCGGAGTATACAATATCGTATTTTACGAAAATTGTGTTTTTAAAGACATTTTAAGCGAGAAATAGGCCACGCAGTTGCTGAATCCTCACACCCAAATTCTCGGGCATTCGTTTCACCACGGTGAAAGCGTCCGATGCACACGTACTGCGTGCAGAGGTCGAAGTCCTGCTGGCGAAGGACGCGATCGAGCCGGTCCCCCAACCGAGATGAGATCGGGTTTCTACAGCCCGTATTTTATAGTACCCAAAAAAGGCGGTGGGTTGCGACCGATCTTGGATTTGCGCGTTCTGAACAAATCTCTGCAGAGGAGGTCTTTCAGGATGATAACACCGAAGCAAATATTCAATTCAATTCGCCCCCAAGATTGGTTTGCGGCAATAGACCTGAAAGACGCGTACTTTCATGTGTCCATTATCCCTCGTCACAGACCGTTTCTCCGGTTTGCATTCGAGGGACGGGCATACCAGTACAAAGTTTTACCGTTCGGGCTATCCCTCTCTCCCCGTGTGTTCACGAAAGTAGTGGAGGCGGCGTTAAAACCCCTCAGAGAGAGCGGCGTTCGCATATTGGCTTACCTCGACGATTGGCTTATAATAGCGCATTCTCGACGGACGCTGTGCGAGCACAGAGATTTAACGCTTCGGCATCTCGCCCGTTTGGGTCTTCGGGTCAACTGGGAAAAGAGCAAACTCTGCCCCACGCAGAGGATCTCTTTTCTCGGGATGGAACTGGACTCGATCGATTTATCGGCGCGTTTGACAGAAGAGCGCGTCCAGTCAATTCTGACTTGCTTCGGTTCATTCCGAGGGAAGAATGTGGTCCCGCTGAAACAATTTCAAAAGCTCCTGGGGCATATGGCAGCAGCAGCGGCCGTGACACCGCTCGGACTGCTCCATATGAGACCGCTTCAGCATTGGCTTCACGATCGAGTCCCGAGGAGAGCGTGGCGCGCCGGCATCCATCGTGTAGCTATTACACCTGCGTGTCGCCTAACATTCCCCCCGTGGTCGGACCCCGCGTTTCTCAGGTCCGGTGTGTCCATTAGACAGATCGCTCAGCATGCTGTTGTACACACAGATGCGTCCGACACGGGCTGGGGTGCCACGTACGACGAGCTTACAGCTTCAGGGGTGTGGACAGCACCCCAGTTGCACTGGCACATCAATTGCCGAGAGTTGTGGGCAGTATATCTGGGACTTTTACGCTTCGCTACGGAGCTGCGAGGGAAGGATGTACTAGTACGCACCGACAACACTGCGACCGTTGCGTATATCAACCGTCAAGGCGGTTTGCGCTCCCGTCACCTGTCGCATCTCGCTCGTCATCTCCTCCTTTGGAGTCAGAAGCATCTGAGGTCCCTTTGTGCCATTCACATTCCGGGCTCGCTCAATACAGCGGCGGACGCGCTTTCTCGAGCTGCGCGCCCCGGCGAATGGCGACTCCACCCCCAGACGGTCCAGCTAATTTGGAAGAAGTTCGGTCGTGCGCAGATAGACCTGTTTGCGTCGCCGGACGATACCCACTGTCGGCTATTTTATTCACTAACCGAGGGCAGCCTCGGCGTGGACGCATTGGCACACAGCTGGCCTCGGGGGATGCGCAAATACGCATTCCCCCCAGTGAGCTTAATCGCACAGACACTGTGCAAAGTCAGGCAGGACGAGGAGAGCCTTTTACTGATCGCCCCATATTGGACGAGCAAGAATTGGTTTCCAGAGTTAATGCTCCTCGCGACAGCCCCTCCCTGGCGGATTCCCCTGAGGAAGGACCTTCTTTCTCAAGGAGGGGGCACATTATGGCACCCGCGCCCCGACCTGTGGGATCTCCATGTGTGGTCGTTGAGCGCGCGCAAGGTTTAGGTGATTTACCGCAAGCGGTATCTAACACAATCGACGCGGCTCGAGCTCCGTCCACAAGACGGGCTTACGCGTTTAAATGGAACCTTTTCGTCACCTGGTGCTCTTCGCAACGCGAGGACCCCAGAGAATGCCCTATTAACATCGTGCTTTTATATCTTCAACATAGGTTAGACGGTAGGCTGTCACCCTCCACCATTAAAGTTGATATCGCTGCTATTTCTGCTCATCACTCACTTATCAACGGCAGATCAGTTGGCCAGCATGATTTGGTTATTAGATTTTTAAGAGGCGCTCGTAGGCTAAACCCCTCGCGCCCTCCTTCTATTCCTCCCTGGGACCTGTCCATGGTGCTGAAAGCCCTTCAGGCCCCCCCGTTCGAGCCTTTGCAGTCTGCGAGTCTGAAGCTTTTATCAATGAAAGCTCTGACCCTGCTAGCATTGGCTTCAGTGAAGAGAGTAGGGGATTTACATGCATTCTCTGTTGACGATTCGTGCCTTCAGTTTGGTCCTGCTGCCTCGAGCGTAACATTGAGGCCCAGACCAGGCTACGTGCCCAAAGTTCCCACCACTCCTTTCAGAGATCAAGTGGTGAGCTTGCAAGCGCTGCCTCCGGAGGACGCAGACCCAACCATGGCTTTGTTGTGCCCCGTACGCGCACTGCGACTCTACGTGGATCGCACGCAAAGCCTCAGGACCTCAGACCAGCTCTTTGTTTGTTATGGTGGCCAGCAGAAAGGGAAAGCTGTCACTAAGCAGAGGATGTCTCATTGGATAGTTGATACTATCACCCTGGCTTATAATCTTCAGGGTATTCCTTGCCCCTTTAATTTGAGAGCACACTCCACACGGAGTGTTGCCTCATCTTGGGCTTTAGCTCGTGGTTCCTCGCTAACAGACATCTGTAGAGCTGCTGGTTGGGCGACACCTAATACGTTCATTAGATTTTACAGTGTTCGTATCGAGCCTGTATCCTCTCGTGTTCTTTCCTCACCAGGGAGGGCACGGAGAGCAGACTCGCAGGTCGGCTTGCAGCCTCCGACTGATGCTTCATAACTGTGTCAGTATGGAAGGCCTTCAGAACAAAAATGCGTAATGGTTTGAATTGTTCTTCCTCCGCTGCCTTGGCAGCCTTTGTTGCGGAGCATTGGCTGTCAGCCTTCACTAGCTGTATCCTCGCGAACCTACGTGTTGGCTCGGGCTCCACATTGTGTCCCACCGGGTTCCTTTGTGAGTATTTTTCCGTGGGGTTAATCCTACCAGCCCACGTTTCCCTTAGCAGAGCACTGCTTTGCTTACACAGCCACGGCTGTCTTTATTCTTATCGTCCACCATTAGCCCTTAAGAGGGGCGGTGGCTTCCGCAGCGTTCCTATCCCGCTCAGGTAGGGCGCTTCCCAGTCGCTGGCACTTCTGTGGGTTAAAGGAACATCTAGTGCCCGGCCTTTCTGCCCTATCCTATTTCTCCATGTCCCCTAGGGGAATTTGGAGGATTTTCTGCAGACACTGGAAGAGGTCAGCCCCTAGTGGCGTTTTGGTAGGGATTCCCAATTCGTCGGTCACGACGTGACGTCGTAGTGACCGACTGAAAGGGAACGTCTCTGTTACGGATGTAACCCTCGTTCCCTGAAGGAGGGAACGGAGATGTCACGTCCCGTCGCCACAGGTGCTGCCACCTGCTGTTACGGCTGGTCACACTTTCCGGCTTTCTCAGCGAAAAAGAAGCTAATTTTCCTATTTGCACCTGCTGCTTATATACGCACCTGGCGGGGCGGCGCCAGCATTATGCAAATATCTCAATGCCAAGTTCATTGGCGTTTTAGTAGTATTCGAAGCAGATTGGTCCCTCTAAGCGAGTTCCCAATTCGTCGGTCACGACGTGACGTCTCCGTTCCCTCCTTCAGGGAACGAGGGTTACATCCGTAACCGAGACGATTTTAATTATTTTATTTCTACAGGTAAGTCAATTTCGAACAAGTTCTGTCCCCATGCTTTGAGAGGTGTACCTCATAAAATACATGGTAAGTTAATGTATTTATGGAGTTAATATATCTTTTTAATCATTGATTATCTGAATGTATTCGGTTTTATTTAGTTCGTGCATATTACAAGTTTGATTGAAATGTACATGTGGAAAACGTGGCATACAACCAACAAGTTAGGTGTTTTATTATTCTATTGGTTCGTGTGAGTTAAGTACCGCCCTCACTGGGGTTTGATGGAATTTGAGTGGTTGTTCGAGAGAGGTGATTGACAAGTGCGGGGGGTTTGTTTTGAGATGTGAAGTGGAGAGACAAGCTTGCGGTAAGAAAATCGTGATTTGCTTAATTATTTACAAGTTTAAAAATCTTAAACTGTAATGTAGGTCCTAGAGGGAAGCAGGGACACAGAGATTAATCAATTGTGTTTACTTCTTTGAGATCGTCGCGAGTGAACTACTGCCATGCCGTATACGGTCCAGTGTTGTTAATCTGCCGTGCAGGCGCAAATACACGGTTTCATTATTAATACGCATGTGAACGAGTAAGGTTGCGCCCAAATACCCACACTTGCGGTCTTGGCCACTGGAGAGCGCGTGCACGCGACATGAAGTAAGTGCGCAGGACTGTCCCATGTCTTAAAACTGACAAAATGCAGTGCCCTCATCGCACACTAAACCCACAGTACCGCTTCAAGGCTAAGGGTATCCCGTCATGCATCATGTTCTATATGTGTATATATATATATATATATATATATATATATATATATATATATATATATATATATATATATATGAAACTTTTGCCCAAACCTCGCGAGATGTCGTGGAAACTTTTAACTGTGTGTTAATAAATGGATTTTACATATTTTGGTAGTAAAACGGAAAGTGTTCCACATTTAATTGGTGCAAACATTATGTATTTTGTAAAACATCTGTAACTGCTTTTATAACATTAAAACAACATTAAGGGCTCTATCTTACACCCGGCGCAATGCAGCGCAATGCGCGACGCAAGTGTCTTTCGCTAGTTTCCACCCTAATTTTCACGTTTAGCGCCGCGTTGTTTAAATAGCAAATGCATTTGCGCCCCCTTTTGCGCCCATGGGCGTTCTGGTCTAAAAACGAGGTGTGTTCAGGCGCATTGTTGGCGTGTTGCTATTTTGAGGCAACTAAAATAGACTACGCCATTGACCAACAAAAACCTGGTCTAAAGTCTAAAGTCAATGGCGCAATGTGTTTTATGTTATTTAAAGAGCGCATTAGTAAAATGCGCCTATACACGGGAGGACAACGCGGGTTTGCTTATCACAAGGTACATGAATGCGCAGCAACACAAAAATGCATTTAAATATGAAAGATTAAAGGATTGAATATAAAAGATTATAAAGAGTCTCTTGGACATAAATGAGGACTAATTATGAGACGTTAGAAGGCGCAAAGAGCTGCTTCACCTGCACCTGAACAAATGCGTCTGTTTTTAAATGTTTTTTTTAATGCCTCACGGATTTATTGTATATGATAACTCTGTAACTGTGGATATGGTGAGATGAGAAACATTTTTAAGTAATGCTTAAAAAACTATTTGCTAAAAAAAAACCGCTGTCCAAAGTGCTGAAACGTGAGGAGAGCCGTTAGTAAATTCTTTATCTCCTGTTTGTTACAAATAAAGTATTTTTAGAGTACAAACCTTATCTTACATACTTGTAAATTATTTTTTGATGATATTGGATAGCCATACATTTAAAGCAATTACAAGCCTGCTTTTTACTTCCATGACTAAAGAAAACGGGTTTTAAAGGTTTTAATAAAAAAATAACAATTTCAATTCAAGTGAAAAACAACACAATTATTTAACATTAATCTTAAACTGGGGATCTTCTACCTCCGCTTAGTTTTTCAGTTTACAAAGTCCGTTATCTAAATAGGGATTAGACATAGCGCCAGCGCAACTTGCTTTTAAAGGGGATGAGAGCTGAGACTCTCATTGGTTTACTGCACGTTACGCCCAAAATACTCCCATTACAGTAGGACCTACCCTTTTCGACCATGCGCTTGGCGCAAAAACCATTTTTCCCGTCGTCAAATTAGCAAAAGTGGATTCGGACACGCCCATTTAGACGTTCCGCTGTGCGCTTTAGACAATGCGCTTAGATCATTAAAATAGGGCCCTAAGGCTCACATAACACTCGCTGTTTTTGCATTTCTGATGTTAATCTGGGGTACATGTAGAGTAGTATTACATCCTTTATATCTCAGAGTCTTTAGTTTAATCAGATTTCTAAAAGAAAGATTAGCTTTACCGATTATTTCTGATAATGTACGAAAAAATAAAGGAGGAGTTACTACCAGGGGAGGAGCGAGTACGAGTCATGCCAACGCGCTGACATACAGGACAGACCAGGTTACTTTTCGGTTTCTTTTAAGATTAAACATATTAAACACAGTCTCACCTTTCAAATCATCTCTTCCTTCTAGTTAATTTATAGCATCAAATAAACATGAATGACCATGAGAAGGAATGTTGTTTTAACCGTGGAAAGGCGTCAGTACACTCCGTTTTTCAAGTTCAAATCTTCTCATGCTAATCTACTAACTCTCCTGAAAGCACATTCACTGCTAGTTGTCTTGCTGTTAATTTTAAATAAACGTAGAGCAAGTAGCCTATCAGTGTCTAGTTTATACATACGCCGGTTTCACATCGCAAGCGTGAGCACTGAGCAGCGCGTATGCAGAGAGTGTTTTCCGCGCGTTTCCATTGTGCTTTTACACCGACTGCGTTTGCAGCGCATACTGTGCAGTTTAATAACAGTATAAAAATCTCAAGTTCACATTACTTTATTTTACATGCATTTATGAGCAAAACCTCTTCAAGACGTTTTTTAATCCACATTGTTTTTGTGCTGTTCTGGTCTGTGTAGTGACAGAGATAGACACAATTATAGACATAAAAAGCCCATGGCACAGATCTGTTTCTCTAAAGATTATTAAAATAATAGATAGAGGATTCATGTATGCTGGGTAGAGAGTGACAGCGCAGTCTTCTGGCAACAGTGTGTTTTTAAATATTTCATTGCTTTCCGTTAAATTGCTCAAAGTCATTACTGTTTAAAACACACTTGGCATCACATTCATGATTTTAGGTAAAACGACACTTTCGCATCAATCCACGAGCATTTAAACGAGCAAAACGCTCCCCCACCGATGGTTATGTTACGACCGTCACATTTGACTCACCTCATAACCGTCATCACCAATTCTGAAACCGGCACACCCCTACTTACTGCATGCATTTAAATGTGATGTATGTGAATGTAGTGACCTCTAAATTAAAAACTAATACGTTTTGGTGCAAATTGCTGCCACTACCTCGATTGACATTTTAACACTTGGTAAGTGTGTCCTATCGGGTGAATCATTTTTACATGCACACTTGTGATCTTAACGCCTTCTAGAACACTTGGGCAAAATGCAGGAAATACGTCATGTAAGTGGTCAAGTGCAAAGACCGCAAGTGTGGTTATTTGGATGCAGCCTAAGTTAAAGCAATATTTGACAAACCCATACTAAAGACTGTTAATGTCGTAGTTTCCTTTAAAACGAGGGAGACTTTGAGGACCAGATATTATTATTGGAGAAATATAGCGCTTAAAAAGTAATATGCTAACCGTTTGTTCTTTTTCTTTCAGTGACGTGTATGTGGCAGTGCAAACATTGTCCCACCAGAGAGAGTACAAGGTACAAATTACTTAAACATTATAAACTACATCATCATTATGCGAGAGGCCAACAATATCAATGCATATATGTAAATTGTCCATGCACATTCAGGACGTGGACTGGACTCCACACCCATGTCTATAAAGCGCATTCATCGCAACCTACACAGACTGCTTTGAATTCAGTTACATTTAAATGTGAGGTATGTGAATGTAGTGACCTCTCTACTGAAAGAGATTTTTTTGTTCATATTGGGACACATCTGCATAGTTGTGAGACAGTTGGTTGTGTATTTCTTGGATGCTCTTTCCAGACAAATATTTACAGTACATTTTACACACACAAAAAGAGGAAGCATCATCCACACACACTAAAAGATTTTAAAACCAGTGTAGTTCAGTTTGTGAACCGCGCCCAAGTATCAGAAGCCTCTGATATTGCGGGGGCTAGCTGTACTACTGATGTGTCATTTGATGAAGTTGAGGCTGAGACAGTGACAGAAAGTGATAGCGAGGCTGTTGAAAATCTGCCAGAAGTAATTGAGCGGAAAATAGCAGCAATATTGTTAAAATTAGAACATATATTTCATATTCCAGCAAAAGGATTAGATGAGTTATTGGAGGAGTTACATTTTTTAAGTTTAGCTAGTGTACCTGTCACAAAGTGTGCAATTGCTGACATTTTTAAAAAGCATAACCTCAATATCGGTCAGGCAGTTGTCGAAGAACTTGCTAATTCTGTGTGTGTTTCTCACCCTGTCACTAAGAGTTTTGAAAAGTGCAGCCCTCTTGCCACATCTTATAAAAGAAAGCAATATTACAAGGTACATTTTAGAGTTGTAGAGCCTGTTGAGTACTTTTTATCAGTAGAACAAAAAAGGTCGTTTCAGTATGTTCCATTATTACAGTTATTGCAGGAAATACTGAGTCACAATAAATTACTGGATAAAGTGATTGAAGAACACATAGCTCAAGAAAGCAGAGAAGCTTTGCATGGTGATCAACAAGTTTACAGGTCTTTTCGAGATGGTGAAAATTATAAAAGAAATGGCTTTCTAGCGGTTGAGAAGTTGAGAATTTCGATTAAACTTTATATTGATGAGTTTGAGGTTTGTAATCCTCTTGGGACTTCGCGCAAGAAGCATAAGCTTTGTGGGGTGTACTGGGTTTTAGACAATTTCCCGCCTGGCTCTCATTCTGCGCTCTCATCAATTTATTTGGCTGTTCTTTGTAAAAGTGATGATTTGAGGAAATTTGGTTTCCAAGAAGTGTTGAATCCACTTTTGAAAGATCTGGTAATTTTGGAGGAACATGGTGTGTTCATCAGTCAGTTGAATGAGTGTATCAAAGGCACGGTGAGTTGTGTTGTAGCTGATAACCTGGGAGCCCATGGCCTGGCAGGTTTTGTAGAAAGTTTTTCAGGTGAATACTTCTGTAGATTCTGTACAGCTAAGAAAACAGAAATTCAGTTGATGACAGCTAGTCGTTTTGAGCTTAGAACGCGGGAGCTCCATGATGCACATTTGAAGTGTGCATTGGAAAAAGAAAGTGCATGCTGTGGTGTTAAACGTGACTGTGTATTGAGTAAGAATCTCTCCCATTTTCATGTTACTGCAGGCTACCCTCCTGATCTTGCCCATGATCTATTTGAGGGCATAATACCTGTAGAGCTAGCATATTGTTTTTCTCTTTTGATTTCAAAAAAAGTATTTCAGTTTAGAAAAACTTAACAATTTGATCCAGACTTTTGAGTATAAATGGGCAGATAAAACAAATAAGCCTCACACAATACCACAGACTTTCTCAGTAAAAAAAAGCATTGGTGGAAACGCACACGAGAATTGGGCTCTGCTTCGATTGTTGCCTCTAATCATTGGTCCACTTTTGCCGGAGGATGAACCTGCATGGCATGTTGTTTTGGATCTCAAAGACATAGTGGAGCTTGTTGTAGCCCCTGTCCACACTGCTGAGTCAATATCTTACCTTGAGTGCAAAATTGATGAACATCGCCATACATTGACATTAAGATTTGAGGCAAAACATAGTGTCTTAAAACAAATTGCTCGCCATACCAACTGTTTTAAAAACATACCTCTCACGCTTGCCAGAAAACATCAGCTTGTGATTGCCTCCGACTTGCACTCTGTTGATCATAGGACACCTGTGGCGGTAACACATGTCTCATCAATACCAGTAGATGTTTTGCAAAGTGACATTGCAGCTGCTATTAAGCAACGATTACCACATGAGAACAATGTCCAGATTACAAACTGTGTTTCATACAATGGTATGAATTACAACAAGGGAATGATTCTTGTCCATGGGCAATTATTTGGTCTACCAGAGTTAGCTGAAATTCTGCAGATATGTATTTTGCAAGGCCAGATACATTTTATTGTGAAAAAGTTCTCCAGTTGGTATAGAGAGCATTTTAGAGCATTTGAACTGGACACATTACATGTGAAAGAGGTGGCTCTGATTGGGCATGGGGAACTACTTGATGACTACCCGTTAGCTGCCTATTCAGTGGGAGGTCTGCGTCTGGTTTCTTTGAAGAGACACATCAACTTACATAGAAAATTTGACTAACAAGGAAGTTTGTAAGTATTTTCCCCCATAATCAACCCAGTCATGTACCCATCATGCTTAAACTTAGTGCTCATCTTAATGTTTTGTTGTGGGGTGTCCTCATGGTGTTGATGTTTTAATGCTGTGAAATTATGTAGTTTTTACAGTTGTAAAATTTCGTTATGGGGTTTGTATACTAATGTGTTATGTAGGGCTGCTCGATTATGGGGAAATTATCATCACGATTATTTCAGGAATGTTGAAATACCAGTAATTTAACACGGTTAGTTGACTGGATTCGTTGACTTCCGGAAAGATGTTGCAATTATTAAACTTAAAAAACAAAGTGGAAAAAGTAAACTAAAATATTAGTCTCTCACTCCTGCTGAGGGACATGTCAGGATGTGTGTACATGCACCTGTCAAATAGATTAACATTATAAGGCACAGTTTGTCATAAAAGTTTGTTTTTTGCTTTTTATGTGTCTGTTCAGGTCTCCACCATGAGCCATCCTATGAGACTGAGGATCATTCTAGGTGAAAATGATTCCAGAAAGCTAATCCTGCCAGCAGGGAAACCAGGCTCCGTGGAAGAATTGTACCAGACTATAAAGACAAGTTTTGGTATAGAGCAAAACTTCCGTCTTCAATATGAAGATGATGATTTTGGAAAGGAGTTCATAAATCTGTCTGTGATCTTTGAAATTGATGACATAGCGACTTTAAAGGTGATCTACTTGCAAAGTTCTTCAGAAGATGACTTGATACGTCAACCTCAAGCAGTCCAGAGCCTTACTGATTCCTCATCAGTCTCCTCGGTTGACACGGATAATACAGAGCCTGCTTCATCATCAGGGTCATCGCCATCTACACGGCTGTGCAAGTGGCCAAGTGTCTTTACAGTCCCTCCATTCAACTATGAGTCTGAACTGCAACTGGAAACAGCCAATGCTGAATGCAATGCTAGTGGAACTTATTTGAGCCCACCACCAAAGCTGAAATCTCACATTTTGGAACGACTGTCTGAAGACATTATTAAATTCAAAGCCTATCCAACTGACAAGGATCTTAATGACGTTGCAGAAGCACTTGTAAAAAAGCATCCCTGTCTGAGAGAGCAAGGATCCTTCAATGGCTGTTATGGCTGGAAGATAAGCCTTAAATACAAAATGGCCAACCTCCGGTCGAAACTGAGAGGCCTAGGATGCCCTGAAGTGACGATAAATTCACTAAAGAACAAGAACCAAGACAAGCGCTTGGCAGCATCGAATGTCAAAAAACCCAGAAGGGCAGAAGTCAATTACTGTCCACAGCATCCAAAAGGAGAAACCACTGAGAGTCTGGAGATGGGCAGGGTCACACTGCTTTCAGAAATCAAGAAGAGGAACAATGAGCATATCGTGAAGTTGAAAATGGAGAAGACTTTCTCATACAGGAGGCAAGAAATCCTTAAAGGAGAGCCTTTGATTGCAGACTTCAAGAGCAGATGGCCAGCTCTGTTCACTGCGAAAGAGGTGATTGTTCTGTGTGTGCTTAGGTTTTTTAATCTATGATGTTCTGACAGGGTTAGTGACGTGCATTAATGTTTTCCAGATCGATAGGGAGTTCCATCGCATATCAACTTTACCTCTAATTTCTACGTTCTGTGCTGCTCTTGACCAGTACTCTCCACGTCTGATGGAGATATTTGAATGCAAAGGTGGAGCAGCTGGAAGAAAAATAAGAAATGTCATGGTGGAGACTTCCAAGGTTTGTCTGAAAATGTGTTGATTTATGGTTATACACTGTTTTTTTTATAATTCACTGTTCTTTACAACAGCGTGTACAGCACAGCTGAAAAGAATACTAAAATATTCTACTCCAGTGTTTCCCCTAGGTTTACATCTTGGGGGGGGGGGGGGGGGGGTTGGTTGGGTATGTATATACAGGGGTTAAATTGTGATTTGTTATGTGGGAGCTCTGTGGGGAGGGGTACTTAGAAGGGTAACATGTTTAATACTGATGACAGCAAAGCCATGTGTGTTTCAATGACACTCTGGACTTCTGCTATGATTTGATAAGTTTCAGCTTTAAATCTGTGTCAGAGGTTCACCCAAAATATTTTAAAAAGAGCGTCTTAAATGATGCAAGTCTATGAGTTTGAAACCCTATATCCATTTGTTGCACATGTCATTATGCACAATTGATCAAACTTTGAAGGAAGTTAAAAGAATCAACCTCCTTGAATAATTCTAGGCATAAGATAGGCTACCCCAAAATAATTAATTATCAAGAAAGGGTACAACACACAGTACTGCATCAGCAACATGTCTTAGAAATTAGCCATAGAGATTCCCTATGCTGGTCAGCAGCTAGTAAAACAATCATATAGTTAGGTTTGATTTATGTAATCAAAATACATTATTTTACTAAACTATACAATGAGTTATATCCAGTGTTATCCAGTTAACATACTGTAATTAGATGAGTGACATACTTTAGTCTTCTATTAAGTTTTCTCAACGTGGGCACCATTCTTACCTTTCTCTCTTTTTCTCTCTCTCTTTCACTCACTCACTCTCACACACACACACACACACACACACACCTTTACAATGTCAAAAGATCCTGCGTGGCGTGGCGCCCCCCTTATATAATGGTAGGGGAAACACTGTACTCAATTAAAGGTACCATACAAATTGTATCTAAATAAAATGACCCATCTAATGAATTAAAATTGCAATAAAAATAAAACATTGACCCACATCTAAAATATTCAATAGGGTACAATTTTATAATTGAATTCATATTCCTTTTTAAAGTTAAAACACAAAATTTAAGTGGGGTGTTAAGAGATACTGTACCTGTTATGCCTACTAATAAGTGTTACCTGCAGTAGACAGTGGTCAGCACTCTCCCCTTTTTGAAGGAACAGAGATACACTGCTGAGCATGGGACAGCAACATAGCAACAAATTATTTGATTCTCCTGAAGGAAGTCTCACTGTGTTGTCCCTGTGTTCAGCAGTTTATCTTCTCTGATTCTGTCCTTGCTTTGTGCTCTGCTTTTGCAAAGTGGAATAGTGCTGAGCTCTGTGTATTACGGGTAATCCACTGTAAGATAGATATGCAGCACAGGGGTCTCACTTGGGATTTTAGCACCTGTAAATGACCCAGATACAAAGTATTGTTACTATAAATGTTATAGTGTGTTTATTTTGTGTTGTACTTTAAGTTGGTAAAGATGTAAAGCATGTCATTATCAGTAAATTGAGCTCTGAGATGTAATGGGAGAGGAAAGGTGTGACGGATGCAAAACTGAACACACTCACACGTGGGGGTTGGTTTTTCTTGTTTTTATCCTTTGATAGAAAAATGAAATATAAATCAAAACCGGCTGGTGACCTGAGTACTGCAGACATTATAAAAGCTAACCGCAGCAAAGATTCTCAAATCTGCTACATGTAATAAAACTAGTCTTTTTCACATAAAATACATGGTAACATCGTATAACATTAAACTGTAACTCAATATTACTTTTGCACATAACACAATATGTGATCAATCATAACCAGTAACAAGGAAAATGTCAAGGATTGCTAAATATCACTATTTAACATTCATATTGAAATAAACATGAAGGTAACATACCTTTGATAGAAAAATGAAATATAAATCAAAACCGGCTGGTGACCTGAGTACTGCAGACATTATAAAAGCTAGAAGATAGAGAGTTCACATTCACTCAACTCATATTATAATTGTTCAATATATCTTTAGACACAGATGAGGCCTACACATGTGACACACAATGAGGTTCAATACATTTCCACCCTAATAACTATTTTAACAAAATAAATCTATTAAGTATATGTTCATATACATGTGTATGATCAATCACATCGAGGATGTTCACCACAACCACACACAAACCAAAACCACATTATTTCCACAATTATTTCATTATGAGTTGGAGCCCTGAAAATCATACCTAACCGCAGCAAAGATTCTCAAATCTGCTACGGTAAGGGAAGCAAAGAGGGACAAAATACAATATATGCAGTACCGTCACTGGCCACAGGAGGGGAGCCTCTGAGCACACAAACCACTATAATGCCTTATTTTATGGAATTCACACATCTAAACTCTTTAACTTAAATGTTCTTTTTCACCATGTTACATCCACCCCCACTGAATTACATAAAATAATGGTATGGCAGGTGGAGTATCACCAACAGATCATAAACTTGTGGGGAAAAAAAAAAAAATTCAAAATGGGAACAATATCCTGTTAAAGGAGCGTCAAAAATACTATTATCCCATAAGGATGAAGTGATGAGAGAGTAGCGCTAAGCTCTCCCAACAGCTACTGACAGTAGAACATCTACATACATTCCACAATATTTCCCATACACATTTGTACATTACCTTACTCAACAAAAAGACAAAGGCATATAATCCCATCAGAGTTTGTAAGGCTACCCATGCATCAGGTATGTTCCTTCAGTACTATTGTTTAACACCAACAAGCAAAAACATTTCAACATACCATTGTACATTACAAATGGCGTCTTAACCAGAGAAAACTTTACGTACTGATTTACAAACAGCTTGAACATTTTGTTTCGTATCTTGAGCCATAACCTGTACTGACATAATATGTATTAATCTGTCAACAGGTCTAATGATACGGCCAAAACGTGATCTGACCTGCGTGATCGAACTAGAATGCTGTGGTTCATTCTCAGTGTTATTCACAATTGTGTTGGTAAAAGTCTGTGAACGAGGTAGGGTAGACAGGACTGTCCCACTGTTCATTGTATGTGAATCTGAACTGCTGCTTGCATTGTCACCAGAAACAAGCTCCCTTGTAGCACTTGACCCTTCAGGTGTGTGACATTCTGGTACAGCAGGAGTGACATTAGCTGGAGGGTCTACCTGAACTTCAGCTGGGATTTGGTCAGACTCATCTGGGACAGATCTTACAGGTAACCCAGAGACCCAACTTATGGTCCTGGTCCTACTATCAGATTCCTGAACTGATACAAAGTCATCCACATTGCCAATATTAGCACTCTCACATGTGGGTAATGACTTGCCCCTCGTCCTCATAGAACCATCAACTGCAACACTACTGCAACTGTCCTCTTTCTGTTTAGACACGTCCGTATCTCCTTCTAAGGGCTCAACCTCTACTTCACTCAGTGACTGAATGGAATGCGATCTCGAACAAGAGTTGGATATGTCTGAAAACTGATCAGACAGGTAAGACTCCATGTTCACTGGTAAGAAGTTCACTAACATCAACAGGTTCCGATGAACAACTTTTTCCTGACCTGTGGCTGGGTTACAGATCTTGTAAGTGTGAGTGTCTGGCTTACAATCAACCACAGTATAGACTGTCGACTCCCATCTGTCAGCGACTTTCTTTTTACCTCTTTCAGTTTTATTTGCAAGGAGCACCTGATCACCTATCTCAATGACCAGTCCTTTCACTCTTCGGTTATACAACTCTGCATGTCTTTTCTGCTCCTTTGATGCATGTTCTTGTGCAATCTGCAATGCTTCTTTCAGATCTTTGGTCAAATTAGACACAAACCTGTCACAGCAGGTTATGTCTGAATCGCTCAGAACAGAACGAAAAAGAACGTCAATGGGCAGGCGGGGCACGCGCCCAAACATCAAGTAAAATGGGGCATAACCTGTTGTCTCATGGGTTGTGCAATTGTATAGAAAAGTAAGTGTCTGCAACCGTCTAGGCCAGTCCCTCTTTATATCTGGAGACAGAGCTCGTATCATATTTCCGAGAGTTCTGTTAAAGCGTTCCACACTTCCATTACCCATCGGGTGATACGGCGTTGTGCGTGACTTTTTCACTCCAGAGACCCTTAGAAGCTCCCGTATTAGTCTGCTTTCAAAGCTCGGACCCTGATCACTATGAATTCGTTCTGGGAGACCGTAAATGCAGAAATACTTGTCCCACAGAACTCTGGCGACCTGTTTAGCAGACTGATCCCTACACACGAAGGCTTGTGCTAACCTCGTAAAATGATCAGTCATCACCAAGACGTCAACAGACTTATTTGTGGAGTCCTCTGCAGACCAAAAGTCTATGCACACAAGCTCCAGTGGTCTACTTGTTGAGATACTCTCTAGGGGAGCTCTACCAGAAGGATCTGTTGTCTTGCTTACAGTGCAACGATGACATTTGCGCACATAGTCTCTCACATCATGATCCATGTTCAGCCAAAAGAAGCGGTGTCTTGTAAGATTAACACTCCGTGACTGACCCTGATCACCACAACTGTCATGAATTCCTCTCAAGATCTCAGTCACCAAAGACTCTGGGACTATGAACTGATGGTGTTTTATTCTTGATAGCTTGTCACGAGACACTCTGTACAAGATGCCATTTCTGATGACAAGTTTCTCCCAGTGTTTTAGATACCGAATGACAGCTGCTGATTCTTGTGCTCTTTCTCTCCTCGAAGGTCTACGTCGACGTTCAACATAATACATGACTCGAGACAGAATCCTATCATTGAGCTGTTTCTCTCGTAGGTCCTGTTCTGAGTAAGCTGGTAATGTATCCTGTCCTACAGACATCATCTGAGGTAAGTGGTCAATGACGGACATAGCTCGCGTCCTGGCACCGACGTTCCATTCAACATGTGAGTTCAGTACAGCAGAGACGTCTACTTCTGGGATAGTCAGAAGATTTTGCTGAGTTTTATACTCGCATGACAAGTCTGAAATAAGGACTCTCTGTCTCCTATCCGAATCACACGAACGTTTAAAGGCCTCCTGCACTGATCCAGTAGACATCCCTTTTGAATCGGCCAGAAGAGCCCCGAATGGCTCCATGAGTAATCTCTGTGTGACATCCGTTTTGACAAAAGGAACCCGGCTTAAGGCATCAGCGACTGTGTTTTGTGGACCAGGCACATACTTTATACTGAAGTTGTAGCTAGCCAATTTAGCCACCCAACGTTGTTCAGAGCAATCCAGCTTGGGTTTGGTAAGTATGTGGGCCAAAGGATTATTGTCGGTCAAGACTGTGAATTCGTGTCCTTTGAGCCAATGACTAAATTTATCACATATTGACCATTTCAATGCCAAGAATTCCAATCGATGTACTGGGTAATTTAGCTGTGAACGGCTAAGGGACTTACTGGCGAAGGCTACAGGCCTGGCTTTTGATTCCCCTTCGGGGACTTGTGAGAGCACAGCCCCAATACCATCTAGAGAGGCATCCGTTGCCAGTATGAATGGACGGTTAAAATCCGGGTGGGCAAGGACAGCACTCTCGACCAATGATGTTTTTAACCTCTCAACCGCCTGGTCTTGGATTTGTGTCCAATCACTGGGCTTCAACTTCCGGTTCTGACAATTCTGATTCGGCTTCTTCAGGCGCTTTTTCTTAGTTTTCTGACCCTTCAGAAGACTGAAAAGTGGTTTGGCTGTGGCAGAATAGTTTGGAATGAAGTGCTGGTAGTAATTCACCATTCCCAAGAACGATCTTATTTTTTTCTGGGAAGGGGTTAAGCCATCTGGCTCCATTAAGTCCACACTGCTCAGTTTAGTAATGCTTTCGACTTTACTTGGATCTGTGGAGATCCCTGTTTGGTCGATAACATGCCCAAGGAACTTCACTGACTTCCTCAGCAGGTAACATTTTTTTGGAGCCAGCTTGAGATTGTATTTGCGGAGTCTGCCGAACACCATTTCCAAGCGATCTAGTGCGGTTTTCTCATCAGGCCCAAAGACGATCAGGTCATCCAGATAACACAGGAGACTGAGAAAATTTTCATCCCCGAAAATGCTGGTCATCATCCGCATGAAGCTACCCGGGCTGTTGCAAAGGCCTTGTGGTAACCTGTTATACTCAAAGAGGCCCATAGGTGTCGTAAATGCAGTGAATTTGCGGTCCTCTTTGTGCAGTGTCATGTTATAGAACCCGGACGTCAAGTCCATTGTACTAAACAAGGTGTTCCCGCCAAGTGCTGCCAGACAATCTGCCTGGTGTGGTAGGGGGTGCGCATCTTTCAGTGTTCGCCTGTTCAACCAGCGAAAATCAGTGCACACGCGCAGGTCTCCGTTTTTTTTCCAGACCAAAACGAGAGGAGATGCATACTCGCTAGTAGATCGCCTAATTATCTCCTTCTCCTCCATTTCAGTCAACACCTGCCGTAGTTTCTGATATTGACTGGGTGCCACTCTTCTGTATGGCAGCCTGAATGGCCGGGTGTCTGAGAGGTGAATCCTGTGTATGAAGCCTTTAGCTTGACCACAATCAAGATGGTTATGCGAAAAGATGTCTTCGTAGCTCACAATCAGCTTTAACAATCTTTTTCTACAAGCATCTGAGACATCACAAGAGTCAACATCAAGACTGTCCAGACCGACCGATTTGAGTTGCTTGCTTGCGGATGGCACTTGGCCCACATCTTCAGACAATCTTGTGTGGTAGGTTGCCAGGTGAGAACTGTCAGAATTAGTCTGCTCGAAATCTTCAAGCGCTACACATGGATAGAGGTCTGCGATTTTTGCATTCCGTTTTAGTACTACTGGTCTACCTGAAGTATTGATAAGCTTCAATGGGACCCATCCGTCTCCCCACAGGGATGTGATAAGTCTAGCAACCATGACGCCTCTGGGAGCAGAGTGAGAAGATGTAGGCTCGGTCATAACTGCGCTTCCTGGGGACACAAAAGCAGATTTGGGTAGCTTACCCCATACTAAGTACTCACGGCCCGACTCGAGATAGACAGCTGAGTTGCATATTACTGTCCCGATTTTCTCTGGTATCTCTTGCCCTCTCCAGCGGTTCAATCCAGCTAGACACAGTTTATTTGTCATGCAGTGTGTCACTGTAGTGTGTTTGTTGTCATTACAGACTCGGCAGGCACTTCTGATGAAACCACGCTGCTGTCTAGGTCCGCGCCTTGAATTTGAATCATCACGGGATTGCACCCTGTCCATGAGCTGCTCCATCATTTCCATCATACGAGTCAGCAACTGACTCTCAACCTGCTGCCCATGTTGAGACGATACTGTCGGAGGGGAAGTGCAGGGGCGAGATTGTTGTACCAGACTCTGTCAGTGTAGGTTCTAGCTGGCGGCATACTTCAGCATCTGGCAAAGCATGGAAAGGCTGAATCTGGGGAGCAGGTGACACTGCCACGGGGCAATCATACATATTATGTTCACCTTTGAATACTGTACTTGTGTGGCTCCGTAAATTCACACTAACATTCTCACGGCTCCTGAATTCCCTTTGGTAATCGTCAATCCTACCCTGTATTTCTTTTGCACTCCATTCACGAATGGGCTTGCAACGGAATATGTTAGCTAAACTGGGGTCAGGACAGAATTTAATGAACATCCGTGTTACTTCCTCTCCCATATCATTCAGATGTTTACCTTGTCTGTGCAACTCTTTATCTGCCAGATCAGCCGCTTTGTTAAGTCGAATCCAGTAGTCTACAGGATTTTCTTTAGCCCTAGGAACAGTGGCATAAAAGTCTGCAAGAGGTAAGCAGGAGGGTGCATCACTGAAGTACTGCATAAGAATGCCGTAGATTAACTCAGGGTTCTGCCTGATGTTAAGCGCACCATCACTGCGCAGGCTGACTTTAACAATATCCTTTGCCTTTCCAGCGAGCCTACTCATTATCTCATCAGCTTGATCTTGAATAGGGCACATCTGCTTTCTTAAGCAAGCTTTTGTCCTGTCTACCCATTCCTCAATGCCGTATTTATCAGAGCTATCGCCCCTAAAGGTATCATGCTCTGACTTCATGTGCACTGTTACTTGTGGAGTCATTACTGGAGTATGTGAGCACTGTTCTGTGTGTGTCGGCATTTGAGCATAACTGGGTGAACTGGTTTGGCAATCGGCGCTTACATTAACTAGGCCGGCTGACATTAGCTTTGCAACTATTGATTCGCCGATTTGTGTACCCAGCTGACCTACCATGTCTGTGAGATGCTCAAAAGCGGCTCTATCTGCGGCTGGTGTTGAAGTGTACGGGCCTCCGGAATTAACTCTTCCAACAGGAGTAGCCCCTAAAGACTGACTTAACCCTATACCTCTGCCATTGCTAGCATACGAGTGTGATCTTTCAACACCATGGTTGAAATTGCCGCTAAGAGTACCACCCTCAGGGCTACTGTATAGCCATGTACCTCTACCTCTAGAAAAACCTGTGTTACCATAACATGTTGCATCAAAATCATTATCATACTCATATTTTTCAGCCATATTACTGTTGAGATATGTCCATGAGAAGAGCAAAATAAATGTAAAGTGTGTGTATATACTATATAAACAATATTAATCAAAAAGGCAGTTCACTATATGCAATCAAATCTTGATCACGACGATTGTCAAGGCCGAAAAACTATGTTCCTTGCATTCATGCATTGTGTATGTATACTGAACTAAAGTACTGTCCCCATTATGACGTGTGAGCATGAGTATACTGTCCTTATCCGTAGTATTAAAAAGTTGATCTAATGGCAAACCGAATCTGTCCACTGAATAGAAGATTCGTTCCTCCAATAAGCTTAACAGTGAGCAGCAACCACGGCCGATCTGCGTTGAGCTGATCGAATGATCCAAAAGGTCAGTCACGGCACCAGTGTGACGGATGCAAAACGGAACACACTCACACGTGGGGGTTGGTTTTTCTTGTTTTTATCCTTTGATAGAAAAATGAAATATAAATCAAAACCGGCTGGTGACCTGAGTACTGCAGACATTATAAAAGCTAACCGCAGCAAAGATTGTCAAATCTGCTACATGTAATAAAACTAGTCTTTTTCACATAAAATACATGGTAACATCGTATAACATGAAACTGTAACTCAATATTACTTTTGCACATAACACAATATGTGATCAATCATAACCAGTAACAAGGAAAATGTCAAGGATTGCTAAATATCACTATTTAACATTCATATTGAAATAAACATGAAGGTAACATACCTTTAATAGAAAAATGAAATATAAATCAAAACCGGCTGGTGACCTGAGTACTGCAGACATTATAAAAGCTAGAAGATAGAGAGTTCACATTCACTCAACTCATATTATAATTGTTCAATATATCTTTAGACACAGATGAGGCCTACACATGTGACACACAATGAGGTTAAATACATTTCCACCCTAATAACTATTTTAACAAAATAAATCTATTAAGTATATGTTCATATACATGTGTATGATCAATCACATCGAGGATGTTCACAAAAACCACATTATTTCCACAATTATTTCATTATGAGTTGGAGCCCTGAAAATCATACCTAACCGCAGCAAAGATTCTCAAATCTGCTACGGTAAGGGAAGCAAAGAGGGACAAAATACAATATATGCAGTACCGTCACTGGCCACAGGAGGGGAGCCTCTGAGCACACAAACCACTATAATGCCTTATTTTATGGAATTCACACATCTAAACTCTTTAACTTAAATGTTCTTTTTCACCATGTTACAAAGGCATCAACAGGGAAGTAATATAAAGCTTATGAACTCCAGTTGAAAGTGGCAACAAGTTCTTGTGTTAGTCTATGAACATCATTAGCACTGAAAAAATGGCATCAGCCCTGGCTTCTTTTTTTCGAATGGAGTGCTACAGCGGCAGATTTTCTCCTGTCCATCATACAATGCAGTAGTTTTTTTTACTCTGCATCAAATGTGCTATAAAGTAAAATTGCAGTTTTTAAAACTTACTTAAAGGAATAGTCTACTCATTTTCAATATTAAAATATGTTATTATCTTAACTAAGAAGAGTTGATACATCCCTCTATCATCTTAGTGCGTGCACGTAAGCGCTGGGGTGTGCTGCGACACTTTGATAGCATTTAGCTTAGCCCCATTCATTCAATGGTACCACTCAGAGATAAAGTTAGAAGTGACCAAACACATCAACGTTTTTCCTATTTAAGACGAGTAGTTATACGAGCAAGTTTGGTGGTACAAAATAAAACGTATCGCTTTTCTAAGCGGATTTAAAAGAGGAACTATATTGTATGGCAGAACAGCACTTTTGGGAGTACTTCGACTCGGCGCAGTAACACCCTCCCTCTCCCATTATGAGAGGGAGAAGGGGAGCGGATTTTTCTCCCAAAAGTACTCCCAAAAGTGCTGTTCCACCATACAATATAGTTCCTCTATTAAATCCGCTTAGAAACGCGCTACGTTTTATTTTGTACCACCAAACTTGCTCGTATAACTACTCGTCTTAAATAGGAAAAACGTTGATGTGTTTGGTCACTTCTAACTTTATCTCTGAGTGGTACCATTGAATGAATGGGGCTAAGCTAAATGCTATCGAAGTGTCGTAGCGCGCTCCAGCGCTTACCTGCACGCACACAGATGATAGAGGGATGTATCAACTCTTCTTAAGGTAATAACATATTTTAATATTGAAAATGAGTAGACTATTCCTTTAAAGGAACACGCCCAGGTTTTGGGAATTTAGCTTATTCACCATATCCCCCAGAGTTAGATAAGTCCATACATACCTTTCTCATCTTCGTGCGTGCTGTAACTGTCTGACGGAGCCCCCGCTAGCTTAGCTTAGCACAAAGACTGTAAGTGAATGGCTTTAGCTAGCATACTGCTCCCAATAAGTGACAAAATAACGCAAATATTTTCCTATTTATGTGTTGTGATTTTGTATAGTCACACCGTGTACAAAAAACAAGGTCATATGAGACACAGCTATCTTTTAATAGTATACATACTGGGAACTATATTCTCAGAAGACGAAGCACTGCTACGTGGGTGGAGTGATTTGCTCGCAGCACCCGTGAAGCCCCTGGTGAGGGGCAGAGAGTTCGGTCAGAGTTGTGCAAATCACTCCGCCGATGTAGCAGTGCTTCGTCTTCTAAGAATATAGTTCCCAGTATGTATACTGTTAAAAGATGGCTGCGTCTCATATCACCTTGTTATTTGTACACTGTGTGAATATACAATTCGCAACACATTAATAGAAAAATGTTCGCGTTATTTTGTCACTTATTGGGAGCAGTATGCTAGCTAAAGCCATTCACTTACAGTCTTTGTGCTAACCTAAGCTAGCGGGGGCTGCATCAGACAGAGTTACAGACGCACGGAGATGAGAAAGGTATGTATGGACTTATCTAACTCTGGGGGATACGGTGAATAAGCTAAATTCCCAAAATCTGGGCATGTTCAAGTTACAGGTACACAAAACTACTAATTACAGTAACATGACAATGTACAGTAAAATGTAATTTGTTACTTTCTACCGCTACTGTGCAGTTATTATATCACGTCAGCTGAGATCTTAACATAAAGAATAATATCACATGGTAAACCTTTTTGGGTAGAAATCGCAAAGCACCATGTGTTGCCTTTTAAGAATGCTCTGAAAAATAAAGTTGCCTAAAGGAGTTTCCTTTCCCCCCTCAGGATGACACAATTCAAACAAGACGAGCATGTGTCCTCAAGTCCTTGTGCATCTACTTGAACGAAGACAACGAGAAACTTGTGAAGTATTATAAGGTGAGTTATGTATGTTTGGCAAAGAAGCTGGAAAAGAATTGGAAAGAGGACATTTCCTTGCTTGTAGGGATGTAACGATGCATTGTGAATCAGTTAAAAATCAATTTAAATGTGTATAGGAGTACAACCGGTTGAGATTTTGATGCAACAGCCTAGGGTCTGACTCTTAATGTCAGTTAACATACAGCAGGTAAACTTAGTTTGCTTAAACATGGTTACAGTGGGTACAGAAAATATTCAGACCCTTTAATTTGTCACTCTTTGAGGCTGTTTACACTTGGCATTAACATGCGTTTTCATCGATTGGATCACAAGTGGATGACGTTAATGCCAGGTGTAAACGGTGTTAAAGTTTTGAGCTCGTCCACTTTCGACCACATTAGGAGGTAGTCGAAACCTCTTTCGATCGGATTGCTTTTATAGTGTAAAAGCACATGTGGTTGAATGTGTTCAAACAGCCACACGCGACCGCCTAATCTCCACCCATTTATCTAATCTGAGGTACTGAGCACAATGTTTTACGTCTTATCTGACTTCTGTCGTGAACACACGTTGAACAGTGCTATTTTTAGCCTTTCGTTGTTAAAACTAAAGCAACTGATCTCCGTAGTTTCATTTTGAAAGTGTGTGAAAGGTGCGCGATCTTATTTCATCAATTGGGCTGAAAATTCAGAGAAAGCTCTAACATATATATGAACAAAACACTGTGCAGCATGTTTACTTTCTACACAAGCAGTGGACTCCGCCATAATATTAGTTTGCATCCATATAAACTCATAATTACTCCTGCTCGCGTAGAGCTGGGGTAAACGACTATTTATTAAACGATTAATCGGGCGACTATTTTTCCGATTAGTCGACTAATCTAACGACTAATTGGACAATTAATCTAACGATTAGTTTCTGTTGCTTGATTAATAAAAACATAATGTATCTCAAATAAATGCCAAAAACATTCTTAATTATATACTTTTAACGTTGTATCAGTGATTTTAGGCCAGGGGTTGGCCAAATGTACTTTAGGGGGTCCATAGTCCATTAAATAAAACGATATGTAACTATGTATCAAGAAAGCATGAATGAATGCATTATAAGATCTAAACATAATAAGGGTGAATTTTAAACATTTCTACTGTATTTCTGTTAAAGGGATTCACCCAAAAATGAAAGTTCTGTCATCATTTACTCACTCTTATGTTCTAAACCTGTATAAGTATATTTTATTTTGATAAACACAAAATAAGATATTTTGATAAATGATGGTAAGCACACAATTAATGGTATATCCATTAAATTCCATCATGTTTTTATTCCAACTATGGAAGTCAATGGTTATAGTCAGCTGTGTACTTACCATCATTTATCAAAATATCTTCTTTCGTGTTCATCAGAAAAAAGAAATTCGTACAGGTTTAGAACAAAATTTTACAGAATTTTAAATTTGTGTGAACTTTCCCTTTAAGCAAAAGATCAGGAAATCTAAACTCCATGATAAACTTATTTCAAATAGCAGAGCTCAAAACAAAGGATGTTTGGCAAAAAAAATTAAGTAAATGTGGATTAATCTTTATTTATGAAGATACAAACATTTTCTTTTTTTATATTTAATTAACTTTAATGACAGAGACAGATTATGCTTATTGTAAGATCGAATGCAATACAATGTTTATTTGTTTAAGACGTACAGTAACCAAATGTTTACTATAAAAATCAAAAAGACAGTTATTTTGACATATGAGCATTTGTCCGATTAAGCCAAATAGATGCAAACATGAAGTCGTTTAAGCTCTGCCTGTGCACGTGCGCTATCGGATATGCGAGTCGCGCTTTCAAGTTCAATCCAGTCCAATTCACAATTATACAGAAGCTTATATAAAAATCACGTCAAGAATAAAACACGGTGCTGGGTTTTGTTGTTAAAAAAATGCAAATCATAAACTTTATTCAGTCCACAAGAAAATTACTTTGGTCTCACACGTGCATGTGGCGAGCTGTGTCAAAGCGTTAACACAAAAATGAGACGTTGACGGAATTTTGACGTCGACGGAATAGGCCTACGCTCGCGTTTAAATGACAGCGGAGAGACTCGCCCACCGTCTCACAGACCACCCCCTTAAAGTATTCAGGACAAAAGCGGTCGAAAGTGAACAAAAGAGAGATTTAATTTCCAGGTGTAATCGTAATGTGTCTTTCTCGTCCACTTCTGATCTGATTGATGAAAACACATCTTAATACCAAGTGTAAACCGCCCCTTTGTTTCATTACAGCCATTTGCTAAAATCAAAAGTTAATTTTATTTCTTATTATTGTACACTCAGCACCCCATTTTGACAGAAAAAACAGACATGTAGAAATTTTTGCTAATTTATTAAAGAAAAACTGAAATATCACACGGTCATAAGTATTCAGGCCCTTTGCTAAATATTGAGTAGAAGCACCATTTTGAGCTAATACAGCCATGACTCTTCTTGAGAATGATGCAACAAGTTTTTCACACCTGGATTTGGGGATCCTCTGACATTCTTTCTTGCAGATACTTTCCAGTTCACAATAGCAAATGGCTGCAATTAAACAAAGAGTGACAAACTTAAAGGGGTCTGAATACTTTCCGTACCCACTGTAAATGCTGACAGCTAAGGGGCTATTGGTATTAAGATGCACAGTGTTTTGTACATGTATATGTTAAAGCCTTCTCTGAATTTTCAGCGCAATTGATGAAATAGGACCACGTAACTTTCACGCACTTGCAAAATGAAACTGCAGAGATCAGACTCTTTAGTTCTATCAACGAAAAACAAAAAATAGCGCTGTTCACCATGTGTTTGAGTGGCTTTATTTCAATGGAAAGGATTCCAACACCGAGACATATAACAGTCTGCGGCTAAAAAGACAGAGGAGAGATTTGGCACACCGTAGCCAGAGTTGGATAAGGGACTAAGCTTGCGCACGACCTGATTTTGCAGAGTTCGACGTGTCCCTGGGTCAACAAGGGAGGGGCTTCGAAAAAAACCTTTCAACCAATCAGTGCAGTCACGTAGGCGTTTTCCTTACTTAAACATGTTCTGAGGGCAGACAAAAATATGATTGGTTCACAAAAATGACCAATTAAAGTGCTTGTTACTGGTTTAAGCCCTCAACGGAGCCTTCAAGGCAGCTACTGCAGTGAAGCAGTTTGAGCTCACCGTTGGTCAGGTGAGTAGCCCAGATATGGTAAGATAGGAAAGAGACTGTTGTTGAATTCAGCTCGAAATGTTTCGAGCATTTAAGTGACGTGTTTCCGCGTTTTCATGTGTCCGTGGCACGACTTTCTTTTTCGTGCCAGTTTCACGTATTGGTTATTCAATTGTTTTTCCTATTTTCTTACCATTGTTGCTTGGGATTGGGGTTAGAACAACTTTGTGACATAAAATGACATCCTCACCCCAACCCCAAGCAAAAACAGTTAAAATTTCAGACAGATAAATGTACAAACCAATGTTTAAATGACATTCTAACCCAAACCCACCCTTATGGGTGATAACAGTTTAAAAATCTGATTAA
Source organism: Paramisgurnus dabryanus (assembly GCF_030506205.2). Classification (NCBI taxonomy): domain Eukaryota; kingdom Metazoa; phylum Chordata; class Actinopteri; order Cypriniformes; family Cobitidae; genus Paramisgurnus; species Paramisgurnus dabryanus. The sequence continues at coordinate 37,486,911 of NC_133348.1, forward strand.
AACCACAAATCTAACCCCAATCCTAAGCGACAATGGTTTGAAAAAAGGAAAAAAAATTTAGTAACCAATACGTGAAACTGGCATGAAAAAGAAAGTCGTGCCATGTGTAAACGCGAAAAAACACATCACTTAAATGCTCGAAACATTTCAAGCTGAATTCAAAAACGGTCTCTTTCCTATCTTACCATATCTGCGCTACTCACCTGACCAACGGTGAGCTCAAACTGCTTCACTGCGGAAGCTGCCTTGAAGGCTCCGTTGAGGGCTTAAACCAGTAACGAGGACTTTGGTCATTTTTGTGAACCAATCATATTTCTTTCTGCCCTCAGAACATGTTTAAGTAAGGAAAACGCCTACGTGCAAATTGCACAAGGTCACGTGACTGCGCTGATTGGTTGAAAGGTTTTTTTCGAAGCCCCTCCCTTGTTTGTTGGGGTGTGTTTTATTAGTGTGTATGTTTGGACTGACCATTTTAATCTATTATGTGCATAGCTGAAATGATGTAATAGCTTCAAGCACGCATAAAACATTTTACCCATTACATCCCGCAGAACACAGACGTCGAGGCCAGTGCTTCCATGGAGCAAACTGTGATGGGGGTGTATGTCATACGGAAGGAGGGTGCGGAGCCTGAAGATAAGCCAGAGGACATTGGTGTCCTGATCGAAGGTGTGGAGGTCCTCCGTGAGTTAGGAAATATTGGGGACGCCTGTGCATTGTTATTTGGACTAATTTACTGTCTGAACCTGAGTTACCCAGCAGACCTCAAATGCACCTTTGAGGTGATGCAGAAGATTCTCATGAATCTGGATGGGCAGAGGTTGTCGTCCAAGGCACAATTCCTAAAAAACAAGCTAATGAAGTAAAGTTGCTAAGTAAAAGTCTACTATGCAGATTTTTTTGTTTTTTGCTTCTTAGTCTTCACAAGTTCTTTTAGTTTACAAGTTAAAAAATCTTTTAACAGGACTAAAATATTTCTACTTCTGGAGAAGTACAAAAATGTTGATTACATAAGAAACTGTTGAGTTTAAAGATGTTCCGATACCAGTTGTTTCTTGCCAATTCCGCAAATACAGATCTCATACCAGTGTTTTAAAATGTATACATTTCATTGTTTAACAGCCGTACTACCTGTATTTATGTGACCAGTATTAAAATTGTTCCCAGTTTATTAAAATGGTACAATTGGCTGCATGTGTACTGCAGACAAAGTGTTTTATAAAAATGCACTGTTGCATAAATAAAAATGTCAATTGGATTTGCATGTTATTTTACATTCTTGTCCTACAGTAGGAATGAAAACAACACTAATAAAACCAGCAAGACTGACATAAGTTCATTCAACAACACTGAAATTACTATAACTGACAAAATCTATACGAGTTGATATGTCAAGGTGGAATTTTGTTCTACCAATGTCCTACCAATGTAGGATAAACTCAAATTGATTTAACTAAACCGACTAAGAAAAATCATACAAATTAAACTAGATGTAAATGCATTGAATGCAAATACTAATATTATGTTTAACCAACACATGTATACTGTGTTCAAATAACATCATGAAGGTTCGTTGACTTAACTTGGTTTGTTTAGATGGAATATAGGTGGCATGATAAAATCATGTTCATCCAATGAAATTTTTTTTTGAGTGTACCATCGAAGCGCTCTCTGGCTGAATCCATGTTGTGCCTCCATCTTTGAAATACATTCGCCGACGAGGGACATTCCTGAAATTCAAGCTCCACCTTTCGCGCTTTCTCTCTACACTCACGCTGGCCGCTAGCTGAAGCCTCCGGAGGTATACGTCATCAAGACAGTCTTATTTCAGAATATTAACAATTATAAAGCTGACAATTATTCTTAGTTAATTATAAATTGATGTAATATGCTTATGACTTGTGAATGTAATGCTCAGTTAATTTAAATAAACCAGGCTTGATGACGTATGCAGCCTGCGACCTGCGTAGCTGAATCCTTCGGATTTTACAACAGCCGCACACCGTGATGAACCTGCGATCTAATGCTTTAATTTGAAAGCCTGTTGAAGACATATTCTCACGGACATTAAAACAAGTCGCCAAGGAAGCGAAACGGGGATTTTAAACGACAACGCGACAGGAAAAACATCAAGACCAAAGTCAATATTGGAGTTAGTTTTCCAAGATGGGGCTCAAGGGACACTGAAGTTGCTACTTTCTATATTCTCCACAGGTAATTCAGCATATTCGTTTACATCTATATAGTCTATTTTGTAAACTTGAAGTTTTATAGTTCCTTGGCTAACTATAGCATGGTTATGCAGTAAGTGTAAACACGCATGTGGTTTAATGTGTTCGAACAGCCACACGCCGTCTCTCCGCCCATTTATGTAATCTGAGGTACTGAGATAAATGTTTTTCATATTTTCTGAACTCAAGCACAAACACACGGTGACAGCCCTATTTTTAGCCTTTCATTGATAAAACGCCGCTGATCTGCGCGTCTTTCGTTTCATTTTACAAGCGTGTAAAAGTTGAGCGATCTTATTTCACCAATATCAGAGAAAGCTCTTACATATACACGGACATGTAACGTTTACATAAAACATAAGCATTGGACTCTGACATAATATTTGCGTCCATTTAAACCCATAATTACTCCAGCTCATGATTAAATGACATTAGAGGGACTCGTCCACAGACCATCTCCTCAGTATTCTGGAGAGAAGCGGTTGAAAATGGACAAAAAGAGACGGATTAAAACACCAAGTGTAAACGTAATGTGTCTCTCTCATCCACTTGTGATCTGATCGACGAAAACACATATTTAATACCAAGTTTAACAGCCCCTGTGATATTTTTCCTCGCGTCGATGAAAAAGGAGTGTCTAAGCTACGTTTATGGTTGCTTTTTGTATGTGATTTTAAGCGGACATATCATGACAATCAGACTTTTTCCATGTTAAACATAAATCGGTGTGCTTTGATGGATCACAGGCAAAGGACATTGCAAATTGTTCATTTTTTTTCATTGATTTTGCTTTGTAGCTACTGGAAGCCATGTTAACCTTGGCATGACACGGCCGGGCCACCGTACGAGTTAAAACGCATTCCGAATGGGGGGGGTAGAAAGTAATATTCAATTGGTTGTCATATAGACTTTCACCGCTAGATGGGAGTAGATCTTACAAAGTGGAGCTTTAAGTCCTGTAATACTCTGTACAGCAAATTGCTGGCAAAAGATCTTTATGTGGACTTTTCCAATATCCCACCACTGATTTAATGATTGAAAACTACTTTTCTCTTCTCTGCAAAACTCCCAGAATAGAGTGAAAGAGTGAATAAACTTGTGATCTTGTAAAAGTCTATTATTGAAAATCCAATGTGATTTATAGACTTTGGGAGATACAATAGAGACAGACACTGAAAGATAGTGGTGATCAGACAAAAAAAGAAGGTGAAATATTAGTATTATAAAATCTGCCTCTATATTTTCTCAGAATATAAAAACGATCCAATCTTGCACCAGATATGTTATTTGAATTTCTTTTTAACCATGTATATTGTCTGACCCCAGGAGAGGCCTCCTTCCACACATCAACATAATCATGGTGATTAATCAGACGTTTAAAAAAATCAGCAGATAATGGGTGGGGTTCATCATGATTTCTATCTAAGGTTGGGTGTGTTGTACAATTGAAATCACCACCCATTACAACAACATTATCTTGGGGACATTGTTGAAGAGCATCAGAAAGTTTTTTAAAGACAAGTATACGCTCTTGACCAATACTTGGTGCATAAACATTAAAGAAAGAAAATACACTTTCTCCCAGATTAATATCAACACGCAAAATTCTACCAGGTACAACTTCTACCATTGTTGGTTGGTTACTTACACGTGACGAAAAAAGTATGGCAACACCTGCACTTAAATTTGTTCCATGACTAAAACAGGCATTGCCCTTCCAGTCTCCAACCCAATGTACCTGATTTTGTACATCTGTATGGGTTTCCTGCAGCAATATTATATCTGCTTTCTTTAAATTTAAAAAATCGAACAAAGCAGCTCTCTTTGCTGTGCCCCGACAACCATTAATATTAAAGGGTCCAATATTTAAAAATGTCATCTGATGTATAAAAATGGGGCAATAGAAAACCCCCAAAAAAGTGCATGTAGATACATAACTGTATTAATGTTTTTTACGACAGGTTTTCAATCTTTTCTTTACAGCACTCATGTGCTTCTTAAAGGTGCTCTAAGCGAATTGAAGCGTTTTAGACCATAAAACATTTTTTGTTACATACCGGAAACATCTCCTCACTATCTGCTTGCTGCCTGTCCGCTGATCAAACTGTAAAAAAACGCGATCTCTGTAGACAGCCCAGGCTTCACAAACGGCAATATCAACAAATGGCCAAACCTAGCAGCACAAAACAAAACAAAGTATTCCAGCCAATAAACGACAAGAAGGATTTGGGGGTGGGGGTTGGGCGCGTTCATGAAAGCACGGAAGGGAGGGGGAGGGGGAGGAGTTAGCTACGCTCTGTCTGTTTGAAAACAGTTCAAACATCAACAGGAAGTGACGTCGCACATTATTCGCTTAGAGCGCCTTGTAACGCTTAGGCTGGTCAAGTTCTTCTAGTGTAGCTTTTCTCATTGCCAGTGAACATGATTCAATAAAAAGTTGTAAATCCGGAAAATCGGATTCTAATTTTGGTCTTCGCTGATTAAATGTAACATCAAGGAAATCATTAATTTGTTGAATAGTATATGGAGGTTTTACCTTCAAATTGAAAGTTTTCCCTACATAACTTTCTTGACAATTCATTTCAGTCCCATCTGTTTCATCCGACGTATCAGAATCAAAATCAAACGATTGAGATTCACTTTGTTCAATCAGTGATTCAGTACCCTTCTGTTAAGCAGGTTGATCAACCAGCACTGGTGTCTCACCTACAGCTTTAGTCTGTTCTCCAAAATTATTGATTTCATTTCTTCCCCCTTCAACTGTTTGAGCTTTAATACAAACAACTGCTTCATTGCTCAGATGTGTATCTGTATTCACAGAATTTACATCTGTACCCTCCTCATTCATTAATTCAAGTTCACTTTGATGTTCTCTGTTCTCAAGCAGTGTTTCAGGTTGAACATCAGCTCTGCCATTATTACTCTCACTCTGATTCCCACTCTCTGGATCTGAAGCAACCTGCTCCACACAAGCAGGCCCAACCTCATTTACAACTTCATTCTCAGTATTAGCAGGCCCAACTTCATCAACCACCTCATTCTTAGCATTAGCAGGTTCAACCTCATTTACAACCCCACTCTCAGCACTAGCAGGTTCAACTTCATTTACAACATTAATCAAAGGACATGCCTGTTTAATGTGTCCATATCTACCACAGTTAAAGCATTTCATTGTCTCTGTGCTGATAAATATTGTATAGTCTTTACCTTGCAACGTCATCTTCACAGAAACATTTATAGATTGAGAGTCTGCATTTAACACCATATGTGTATGACGGCGAAAAGACATAACGTGCTTCAGATTCTGATTCTTTAAACCAAGTGGAATCATTTTTATCGGTCCGACTAGTTTACCGTAACGACAAAGTAAGCGTTCTAATGAATCGTTAGGGATAAACGGAGGTACATTCGATAGCGTCACCTTTTTAGCCAAATTAGATAGCGGTAGCACTGGTAAAGAAAACATCTCTCACAATCAACCCACGCTCAATCAAAACTTCAACCATAAATTCCTCTCTAACAAACACAACAATAGCCTTATTCATCCTAGATGCCGACAAGATATTAACAGCGCCGATTTCAGTTCCAATAGCGTTTAAACAATCTTCGACTGTGATAAACTCGTCCGGCATACACTTACAACCATGTTGTGTGGTTAAATTTAAAAAACCACCAGAGTCTGTCTCCATTTTTAACGCATCAGAGAACGCAGGTACTAGATTACAAACTTTAAACAACCTATGAGATAGTTAAAAGGTAAGAAAAGTCAGAAACTTACAGAAAGTCCACCAGCAGCACTCTCCCAGATGCTCACACACCTCACACACTCACGCTTGCGCAACGAGAGAGAGAGACAGAGAGAGAGAGAGAATATATATATATATATATATATATATATATATATATATATATATATATATATATATATATATATATATATATATATATATATATATATGCTGCAGAGCACGTAGCTCGCAATGCTCGAGTAGGAAGCTGAGATTCAGGCGCGAAGAAGGACAGGATGCATTACACCAGCAACAATGAGGCTAATAGATAGGTCCTGACCTATGATCCTGACCCACACTCCTAATCAGTAGGTGGCGGTAATCCACCTAAAAGTTGTTTGCCAACTGCAAGTAAAACTCAAGAAGAAGAAGAAGGAAGCTGATGTCCGCAGGCTACCCAAGGAAACTTCAAGCTTTACAAGGTACATAGTTTTCGGAGCTGATGCTTTCCAGTTTTTATTGCATCTCTGCTAGGAGATTTTTGTGAAAAAAAGGGGCTGCAGGAGGAGGGGGAGAGTACTGAAAAATCCAGCAAAGACCAGCATAAGCTGGTAGCTGGTTTTACCTGGTTTAAGGTGGGAGTAGCTGGTCTAAGCTGGTCCTTCCAGCCTGGCAAAGCTGGTCAAGCTGGTGGGTCAGCTGGTCTTCCAGCCTGACCAGCTAAGTCCAGCTAGACCAGCTTAAAAAGTGACCAAAAAACAGCTAGACCAGCTTGCTACACCAGCAATACCAGCCAAAACCAGATCAGCAGTTTTTGCTGGTCTTAGCTGGATTTTTCAGTAGGGTAATCCTTGTTGTTCTACTCCAGAGATCCTGTCTTAAAACAGTTTCCTACAGCCAAGGAACAACAGCAGAATCTGCGAGCTAAGACACCAGCAAAAGCATGGTTTAAATCAGTGAAGAACCAAGATGGACTCCTAACCAGGATAACGGACTGTTCTTTTGGCAATTTATTTATTTGCTCTTCCACGGTTCCCAAAACGTCTTTTAAGTTTGTTTATTATTTATTTATTCATTATTGTCTGTGCATTTTGTTTATAGATATTGTCTTTATATTGTATAACGGCACTGCTGAAAGTTTGAAATGGACATTAGTAATTTGAGTTGCTTTAATTTAGATTTTGTATATTTTTTTGTTTAATGGCACTTTTTTTAAATGTAATTTTTGTAAATGCAATGCAACACATTTATGTAATGTAATGTAAAGCAAATTTCCTTTGACTGACCGTATGCAAAACCTCTTGTGGTTTTAATAGGCCTGTGTAGCTCTGTACCTCAAATTGGGTTTAGTATCTGTGCCTGATTAAAATAAAATAAAGGTGGCTTTTGATAGATTACCCATCAGTCTGTGTTAATATGTTGTGTAAATGTTTGTATATTGCAGGTTGTATATTTAAGTATTTATATATTTTATATGTTTCATGTACATATACTCTATATATCCCCATATATGTTCATACATTGTATGTGCATGTTCTCATATATGTACACATATTGTGCATACATTTACAATAAATATGTACATATTTTCAATCTAATTTTACATATATTTAAAATGTATTCCACCATATATCGAACACATATCTACGTATATATTTCCATATACTTATACATATGTTTGAAATAGAATCTACCATATAGTAAACATACATGTGTCACTATATCTGTACATATATTGTTAATACATTTTTGCATATAAATCGAAATACAATATTGCGGATATTTATAAATATAATATTGTATATATTTTTAAATATATAAACACATATTATATTTATTATTATATTTAATGTACAATATTTTGAAAGCGGCAATAATTTGTATATTTTGCAATATACTGCAATATATTACACATATATAGAATATATGTACAATCAATATATTATTCCATGTATTGGCAGTATATAATATATTGGAAAATGGAGAGTTAAATAATATATTGCAATGTATTGCAATATATTTCAAGTAATATATTGGTAAATATATTTTCCTTTCTTAAGGGTACAGTATCTCTCTCCACTGGCTACCTATTGAAGCGTGTGTCAGGTATAAGTCACTACTGCTCACAGAACTTTCACTGGCACTGCACCAGCTTACTTTCACACTTTCATACATTCCTACACCCCATCCAGAACCTTACATTCAGCAAAGGAGCGTTGCCTTGTCTTACCTTCACAAATGGGCACTAAATCACTTTCCCGCTCATTTTTCTTCACTACTCCCTGCTGGGGGAATGATCTTCCTATAGGAGTCCAATCAGCACATGTGATTGTTGACACACCTATTTTCTTAAAAAAAAAAAAAACTAACACTCTTTCTCTTTTAACAGGTATAGTCTCAGATTTGGGAAAACTGGTAACTCGGTATAAGCACCTCTTGTATTATTGAGTCCTGAAGACTGAATCGCTATGACGATTGTTTCCTTATCTTTGTAAGTCGCGTTGGATAAAAGCTTCTGCTAAATGCCTAAATGTATAAAAACGTATAACAATCAGACCATGCTTACAAAGTTTACCTTATTTTCTGTTTTGTTACCTAAAGTTAAGTGATACCACTCCTAATTTAGCATTTCTTTTTCATTTCAAATAAAAAAATTAACTAGATTTATTTGTTTGCAGAGAATGATAACATCGGTCTATTCTTATGCTTTATGAATATTATAATATTTTTTGCTGAAATCTGCACAGAAATCCTTATGGTGACAAATAATGTCTGTAAGAACTACTGTATTTAGTGTACCCTGTAAACAACAACAAAAAACAAGAACAGTGCATATAGAACACCAAGATATCACAGGCAACAATATTTAAAATAAAGGAACAAAATGTATGCTTCTAAAAAACAGTGTGACAGAAGCATACATTTTGTTCCTTAATTTTAAATATTGTTGACGTATGCACCAACATAAAGTTGAAATGTTTTAGCATCTTAAAGTAGACCTTTAGTATGTACAGTAAAATAGAAACGTATTTCTTAAATGTAATTTATTGACAGAGGCAACAATTTCATCTTTAAAAAAGAATCTGAATATAAGAAGCTATATAATGTAATGAGCAGCACTTGTGACTGAGGATGACATATAACAGATTAATGGGGACCTATTATTCAAAATTTACTTTGTGTTTGATCATAAATGTGTCTGCAGTGTGTTTCTTTCATTCTTTCTTTATTCTTCATGCCATTCCAGCATCTATGGCTGTATTAATGGCAAGAACTTAATCCATACCCAAGTTGATCCAGACAAATTAATCCATACACAGGTTGGGGGAGAGACAATTTGGTATCTCCAATTCACCTAACTTGCAAGTTTTTGGCCTTTGGGAGGAAACCGGAGTATCCAGAGTAAACCTACCCTGACAGAGGAGAACATGCAAACTCCACTTCATGCTGTGTGGCAAAAGTAATCCAGCTGCTTTTTCACTTATTCACAGGAAAAAAAATGTCAAAATATGTACACCAGCTGTCACTGGGGCAGTACCCTTTAAAAAAGACCTAATATGTATAGGTACAGAAACATTAGGTACCAGAACTAATAATATCTCTTTGGTTCCAGTATGTACCTTTGCGGTACTAATAAGTTTAACGTTTTGAAAGGGTACTGTGTTTTAAAGATATACACAAAAAATTGTTTTTGATCCCACCTGAAAGAGAAATTTAAGGCATGGTGTAATAAATGTTGTGTCTTGTATTAGAGCTGAAACTTCACAGACACATTATGTGGACACCTGAGACTTATATTAGTTTTCTTGTAAAAGGGTGAATAATAGGTCCCTTTTCAGAGTGATATCTCTTATTTCTGCTGTTTTTCTGGTTGTTGAATCAGCTCCCCCTTGTTATACTTTTGTCCTATTCCATACGGCACATGGGCAGAAATAGTGCCCATCTCCTTGGCCCCCTCAATATGGAACATCTGGTCATCAAAGAAGATGTGTGGATGTATCTTCTGCAGCAGAGGCCCTTTAGGGGCCCCAGCCAGGAACAAAGCCTCATCTATCTCGAGGCCCCAGCTTCTAAGTGTCTTAAGCACACGTGCCCCAGAGCTTGCTGCACTTCTGGCAGTTACCAAAAAGGTGCGAACAGGGCAGTTCAGCCGCTCATTCTTGGCATAGAATTTCTTTTGAAGCTTCCCAAGAGCCTCCAGAAAACACTTAAGAGGACCCTGTGGAAGCAAAAGTAATGGTTATTTCTGGGACAACCATAACAATCCACCTTAAGGCCAATTCACACTGACCACAGTAAGAAAATAAGTAAAGTGATGAGTTGGTTATGAGCTGGTGATTTACTACTAATCACAGAACCGACTTTACTGATTAGATGCGCATGATAATCACATTGATCATGCAGCCCTAATCCACACATATTTACGCCATGCCAGCTTCTATGGCTGCATGCAGTCATGTTTATAAAGTAATCAAGCAAATAACATACCTGTGGAATATTATATTGTTGAGTTAAATAAAAAACATAAAAAGCACTTTATACACAGAATCTCAATTTATTTTAAGATGAAGATTACAATGGGCCAGTTTCCCGGAGAGGGTTTAAATTAATGCAATACTAGTAGGGCCCTATCTTGCAGCCAGCGCAATTGACTTTGTCAGTGACGCATGTATCATTCGTATTTTGCACTGGCGCACAGCGGGTTTTTCCCTCCACAGACGCACGTCGGCAAACTAGGGAATGAACTTGCGCTCCCTGGGCGGTTCAGAGCAAAAAAGGAGGCGTGTTCCGGCGCAAACCATCCCTGGTGCTATTTTGCAGTTGCAAAAAACAATTGCGCCACTAACCAGAAAAAAAAAGTTTAAAGTCAGTGGCGCGTTGTTCATTATGCTATTTTAAGGGCGCATGCTTGACCATAATGTATAGCGTGCACAACGCGCATACACTTTGCTTATCTTATCTACACAGATGCAACAGTTATTTTTGCAAATCATAAATTGTTACACTAAAAAATATTAATACACGAGATAAGGGAAATCATAGTGGTGAGCATTGTGGTGATATTTTTTATTTATTGTGTGGCTGCGTTAAAAAATTCTTATGCAAATAACGATTAAAATATTTTCATAAGTTTGTTGTGTGGCTGTATTACGTTTATTTTATGTAAATAATCATTCAAATGTTTTCATAAGAAACCTTAATGTATATGAACTTGATTTGTAAGAGTACTTTGGGGTTGGACCGATTTCAAAGCCCCCAAACCCTTTCAGCGGTGAGGGTGGACGCAGCGATGTCCTCTGCTGGCGTCAGGCCCTGAGGCAGATCCACCTCCCGTTACACGGCGTGCCCGATTTATGCTGGCAAGCTTGGGATTCCCCCATCTCCTGACATCATTGTAGTGCTTGGCGCAACGATGGGGATGTCAGCTGATGAGACTGTGGCTATTTCCTCTCACGCCTGTTTAACCTGCGCTGATTTGGGCGGGTTTCTCCTATCCCCATACAAAACAACTATGTCTTTGACTGCTCTTACAAGAACGACGGTCTCCTCAGCTGTGAACCGCTCCTGGCGTGTGCCTGGTAAATCCGTCATAATAATAGCAACCCGCCATGGAACTTGCGCCCTTGCGTTTAAAGGGAATGTTGGATAGCGTTCTGATTGGTTTATTTGACGTTACGCCCAAACCACTCCTATGAATAATGAACCTACTTCAGACCAACCCCTTATTGATTTGCGCCCGGCACAAGAGTTATTTCTCACGGCGGGAAAATAGCAACAGCGCCCAAGATCCGCCCACAAACTCACTTGCGCTTTGCGCTTCGTACTTGCATTTTAGATCGTTAAAATAGGGCCCGTAGTGTTGCACGATACATCGATACTTCAAAAGTACCGCAATTCTCGGAAATAAATAACGTCACGGTTCCTAAATGTATTAGTATCGATACTTTTAAGAATGAACGCGTCCCAGATTTGTAAGTGACACATTTCATGTTGGTGCATGCAACACACGTTTCCCTGTGGACATCTGCGTTTTTTCTTCTCACACACACAGCCAAAACTGCAGCTGTCATGTGACAAACACAACAGCGAGATGGCTGCATGTGCGAGCACTAAGTGATATTGCCCGCTGCAGCTCAGTCTAACTTCTGAAATTCAACAGGATGCATTCTCTTGCCTTCAAGCTTTGTTTATTCTCGCCCCTTGTTCCGCAACGCGAGCTTCCGCTGATCGCACGTGCGTCATAAAGAGATGATCCATGTGCACGGTGCTTGAGCGATAGGCAGCGGAGCTCGTATTTATATGCTTCTGATATACTGTTGTCATTTTCTTTCAGTTTGTTTCACTAAACCGTATCTCCGCTATTTTAATGAATACTCGACATGCATTTTTTTAAACTCCTCAAAAAGAATGGAGTAATTAGTAAACGGCTAATTCAACATCTCTAAAAACGCAACTTTCATAAATAACGTTAATAATTTGCAAGCAGTTAAAATAAAGCATATAAAACATCAGCTAAAATGATCTATAGGCTATATGATTATAATCAGAGCATGTGCATTTTTGTCAGTGATTTATTTATATTAGGTTATTATATTAAAGCATTTAAAGAGCACAGACCTACACAAAGGATGTGTATTTCATTTGTGAAAAGCATTGTAAAAAATTATGGACTCAAATATAAAGTTAACCACAGATAAATCAGACATTGAAGTACAAGAAACATTAGCCTATATTAATCCATATGTCACAGCTTAAATAACATATGGTTATTATTAAGGCTCATTATTTCCTATTAATTAGGTAATGTTATGGTTAAGTGAATGTTAGCAGTTATCACTATAACCACTGCATATAAAGATGCTTTTCATATTTTGTTAAAAAACGTTTAATATATCTGCTGTTCATATGTTCATTTATTAGTGTGTTATATTATTAGAATGTTGTCCTGGTTTTAAAATAAAGCACAGCAATTATATTTGAGAGTATTTCTCCCTTTTCAAGAAAAGTATCGGAACCGCTATCTTTGACTTGGTATCGGCACCGAAACAATATTTTTGGTATCGTGACAACACTTTCCAAAACTAGGCCTTAGTTATATAAGGACATTTAAGCAGTTTTTACATTCAAACCTTACAAAAAACAATACTGGTGTGCATCTTGAAACAAAACAATGGCACTGATAGTTTAGCCTTGGACTAAGATAAGTACTGCCCAGAAAACCGCCCCCAAGTGCATATGAATCATTTTAACTAGTTAATCATCAACCCCCTCTTTTGAAAACCCCCAAAAAGTCATACCTAAACTAAAATTAGATACAGTTAATGAAATTTTTTGTAATAATGAAACGTCTCGGTTACGGATGTAACCCTCGTTCCCTGAAGGAGGGAACGGAGACGTCACGTCGTGACCGACGAATTGGGAACTCGCTTAGAGAGACCAATCTGCTTCGAATACTACTAAAACGCCAATGAACTTGGCATTGAGATATTTGCATAATGCTGGCGCCGCCCCGCCAGGTGCGTATATAAGCAGCAGGTGCAAATAAGGAAATTAGCTTCTTTTTCGCTGAGAAAGCCGGAAAGTGTGACCGGCCGTAACAGCAGGTGGCAGCACCTGTGGCGACGGGACGTGACGTCTCCGTTCCCTCCTTCAGGGAACGAGGGTTACATCCGTAACCGAGACGTTCCCTTTCAGTCGGTCACTACGACGTCACGTCGTGACCGACGAATTGGGAATCCCTATCAAAACGCCACTAGGGGCTGACCTCTTCCAGTGACTGCGTAAAAGCCCTCCGGTTCCACTTAAGGAGGAGGAGGTAGGTTTTAAGGCAGAAGGCCGGGCACTAGATGTTCCTTTAACCCCACAGAAGTGCCAGCGACTGGGAAGCGCCCTACCTGAGCGGGATAGGAACGCTGCGGAAGCCACCACCCGTCTTAAGGGTTAATGGTGGGCGAAAGTCAACCGTAGTTGAGGTAAAAATGACAGCCGTGGCTGTGTAAGCAAAGCAGTGCTCTGCTAAGGGAAACGTGGGCTGGTAGGATTAACCCCACGGAAAAATACTCACAAAGGAACCCGGTGGGACACAATGTGGAGCCCGAGCCAGACACGTAGGTTCGCGAGGATACAGCTAGTGAAAGGCTGACAGCCAATGCTCCGCAACAAAGGCTGCCAGGGCAGCGGAGGAAGAACAATTCAAACCATTACGCATTTTTGTTCTGAAGGCCTTCCATACTGACACAGTTATGAAGCATCAGTTGGAGGCTGCAAGCCGACCTGTGAGACTGCTCTCCGTGCTCCCCCTGGTGAGGAAAGAACACGAGAGGATACAGGCTCAATACGAACACTGTAAAATCTAATGAACGTATTAGGTGTCGCCCAACCAGCAGCTCTACAGATGTCTGTTAGCGAGGAACCACGAGCTAGAGCCCAAGATGAGGCAACGCTCCGTGTGGAGTGCGCTCTCAAATTAAAGGGGCAAGGAATACCCTGAAGATTATAAGCCAGGGCGATAGTATCAACTATCCAATGAGACATCCTCTGCTTAGTGACAGCTTTCCCTTTCTGCTGGCCACCATAACAAACAAAGAGCTGGTCTGAGGTCCTGAGGCTTTGCGTGCGATCCACGTAGAGTCGCAGTGCCATGGTTGGGTCTGCGTCCTCCGGAGGCAGCGCTTGCAAGCTCACCACTTGATCTCTGAAAGGAGTAGTGGGAACTTTGGGCACGTAGCCTGGTCTGGGCCTCAATGTTACGCTTGAGGCAGCAGGACCAAACTGAAGGCACGAGTCGTCAACAGAGAATGCATGTAAATCCCCTACTCTCTTCACTGAGGCCAATGCTAGCAGGGTCAGAGCTTTCATTGATAAAAGCTTCAGACTCACAGACTGCAAAGGCTCGAACGGGGGGGCCTGAAGGGCTTTCAGCACCATGGACAGGTCCCAGGGAGGAATAGAAGGAGGGCGCGAGGGGTTTAGCCTACGAGCGCCTCTTAGAAATCTAACAACCAAATCATGCTGGCCAACTGTTCTGCCGTTAATAAGTGAGTGATGAGCAGAAATAGCAGCGATATCAACTTTAATGGTGGAGGGTGACAGCCTACCGTCTAACCTATGTTGAAGATATAAAAGCACGGTGTTAATAGGGCATTCTCTGGGGTCCTCGCGTTGCGAAGAGCACCAGGTGACGAAAAGGTTCCATTTAAACGCGTAAGCCCGTCTCGTAGACGGAGCTCGTGCCGCGTTGATTGTGTTAGATACCGCTTGCGGTAAATCACCTAAACCTTGCGCGCGCTCAACGACCACACATGGAGATCCCACAGGTCGGGGCGCGGGTGCCATAATGTGCCCCCTCCTTGAGAAAGAAGGTCCTTCCTCAGGGGAATCCGCCAGGGAGGGGCTGTCGCGAGGAGCATTAACTCTGGAAACCAATTCTTGCTCGTCCAATATGGGGCGATCAGTAAAAGGCTCTCCTCGTCCTGCCTGACCTTGCACAGTGTCTGTGCGATTAAGCTCACTGGGGGGAATGCGTATTTGCGCATCCCCCGAGGCCAGCTGTGTGCCAATGCGTCCACGCCGAGGCTGCCCTCGGTTAGTGAATAAAATAGGCGACAGTGGGTATCGTCCGGCGACGCAAACAGATCTATCTGCGCACGACCGAACTTCTTCCAAATTAGCTGGACCGTCTGGGGGTGGAGTCGCCATTCGCCGGGGCGCGCAGCTCGAGAAAGCGCGTCCGCTGCTGTATTGAGCGAGCCCGGAATGTGAATGGCACGAAGGGACCTCAGATGCTTCTGACTCCAAAGGAGGAGATGACGAGCGAGATGCGACAGGTGACGGGAGCGCAAACCGCCTTGACGGTTGATATACGCAACGGTCGCAGTGTTGTCGGTGCGTACTAGTACATCCTTCCCTCGCAGCTCCGTAGCGAAGCGTACAAGTCCCAGATATACTGCCCACAACTCTCGGCAATTGATATGCCAGTGCAACTGGGGTGCTGTCCACACCCCTGAAGCCGTAAGCTCGTCGTACGTGGCACCCCAGCCCGTGTCGGACGCATCTGTGTGTACAACAGCATGCTGAGCGATCTGCCTCATGGACACACCGGACCTGAGAAACGCGGGGTCCGACCACGGGGGGAATGTTAGGCGACACGCAGGTGTAATGGTTACACGATGGATGCCGGCGCGCCACGCTCTCCTCGGGACTCGATCGTGAAGCCAACGCTGAAGCGGTCTCATATGGAGCAGTCCGAGCGGTGTCACGGCCGCTGCTGCCGCCATATGCCCCAGGAGCTTTTGAAATTGTTTCAGCGGGACCGCATTCTTCCCTCGGAATGAACCGAGGCAAGTCAGAATTGACTGGACGCGCTCTTCTGTCAAACGCGCCGATAAATCGATCGAGTCCAGTTCCATCCCGAGAAAAGAGATCCTCTGCGTGGGGCAGAGTTTGCTCTTTTCCCAGTTGACCCGAAGACCCAAACGGGCGAGATGCCGAAGCGTTAAATCTCTGTGCTCGCACAGCGTCCGTCGAGAATGCGCTATTATAAGCCAATCGTCGAGGTAAGCCAATATGCGAACGCCGCTCTCTCTGAGGGGTTTTAACGCCGCCTCCACTACTTTCGTGAACACACGGGGAGAGAGGGATAGCCCGAACGGTAAAACTTTGTACTGGTATGCCCGTCCCTCGAATGCAAACCGGAGAAACGGTCTGTGACGAGGGATTATGGACACATGAAAGTACGCGTCTTTCAGGTCTATTGCCGCAAACCAATCTTGGGGGCGAATTGAATTGAATATTTGCTTCGGTGTTATCATCCTGAAGGACCTCTTCTGCAGAGATTTGTTCAGAACGCGCAAATCCAAGATCGGTCGCAACCCACCGCCTTTTTTGGGTACTATAAAATACGGGCTGTAGAAGCCCGATCTCATCTCGGTTGGAGGGACCGGCTCGATCGCGTCCTTCGCCAGCAGGACTTCGACCTCTGCACGCAGTACGTGTGCATCGGACGCTTTCACCGTGGTGAAACGAATGCCCGAGAATTTGGGTGTGTGCCGGATGAATTGAATTTCGTAACCGAGGCGAACAGTGCGTAAAACCCAACGAGACGGGCTGGGAAGCTGAAGCCACGCCCCCAGGGACCGTACGAGGGGAATTAACGGCACTGTCGGGGTACCCGCGGTGGGGCGGCTGAGCGGGACAGGTGGTACTGCCGGTACGTCTGCTGGGACAGCATAAGTATCTACAGTATGTGTGTGTGTGACACTGACCTGAGCCCGCTGAGGGTGACGGTCGTCTGGTCTCCTCAGCGGAGAGCACAGACTCCGAGGAGGGTGCTGGTGGTCCCGTCTCCTCAGCGGAGAGCTGGAACTCCTCAGAACACCCGCTGGCGATAGAGGAGAGGGAGGAAGAGCATGTGAATGCCCGCTCACATCTCTCTCGATCCTCTGAAGACCTGGAGAAGGAATAGGAATGCACTCTTTTTGTGGTTTTGTGGGTGCCGGCTGAGAAGCCGGCGGAACAGAAACAAAAGGAAACCAAAGATTCTCCACCCGGCCCTCTACCGGTGGAGGGAGCGATGCCATCACCGTCTCCCGTAGAGTGATCCCATCCAAATCCAGGTCGCCCGTCTCAGGGCCGCTTCGATTTCCGTTTACCACGGGAAGCGGGTGGGGCGGGCGGGGCGGGCTGTCGACGGCTGTTCCCCCTCCGTGGCCTGGAAGATGTTCTAGTGGGGGGGGCGGAGGCAGCCGCCGCAGGGCGCCCTCGGCGAGGAGCAGACGGGCCCGCCGGCGCTGGAGGGCGAGATGCAGGTCGCTTGCGCCGGGGCATGATCTGTGCGATCGCCTCTGTCTGCTTCTGGGCGGCGGAGAACTGCTGGGCAAAAGACTCCACCGACTCACCGAAGAGGCCAGCCTGCGACACTGGAGCGTCCAAGAACTTGTTCTTCTCCGCATCCGACATGTCAGCCAGACATAGCCATAAGTGGCGTTCCTGGACCACCATCGTGGACATGACGACCAATCGCCTGCGCTGTCACCTTCGTAGCGCGAAGAGCCAGGTCAGTGGCAGCCCGGAGCTCTGAAAGGACAGGCGAGTCGTGTCCTCCCTCGTGCAGATCCCTCAAGGCCTTGGCTTGGTGAACCTGCAGCAACGCCATTGCGTGCAGGGCTGAGGCCGCCTCTCCACATGCCTGGTGGGCAGCGCCCGTTAAACCGGAGGACTGTCTGCAGGCACGAGAGGGGAG
Organism: Paramisgurnus dabryanus; assembly: GCF_030506205.2. Taxonomy (NCBI): domain Eukaryota; kingdom Metazoa; phylum Chordata; class Actinopteri; order Cypriniformes; family Cobitidae; genus Paramisgurnus; species Paramisgurnus dabryanus. The sequence goes on from NC_133348.1 coordinate 37,505,111, forward strand.
GGTTGGGCGGTCCTTCCAAGAGGGAGCGTGTGCCGGACACAGCTGCATCGCGACAGCACGCTCCACGGGAGGGATCCCCGTATAACCCTTAGCGGCTCCGCTGGTGAGGGAGGTGAGGGGGGAGGGCTGAAACGGCCGTAATTCTCGTGGAAAACGGCGACTTCCAGGTTCTAGTCAGCTCCTCGTGCACCTCGGGGAAGAAAGGCACCGGTGGAGAGGGTTGTGAAACCCGGGCAGCTCCAAAGAACCAATCATCCAGGCGGGACGGTTCGGGCTGAGGGGGGGGAACCCACTCTAACCCTACGGTCTCCGCCGCTCGAGCGAGCACGGCCACCATCTCTGGATCGAACTCCGGCGTCCCAACCCGACCAGAGGGAGGAAGGGCGTCGGGGTCCACGTCAGGGGGAGGAGGCCCACCCTCGGATGCTGCGGCGTCGGTGGACCCGGAGGGCGGCACGATGGATTCTAGAGACATCGTAGAACACGACGCTGAAGTCTCCATCGGCACATCAACCGGCTGTGGATGAGGAGGCTGAGAGCCTGAGGACGAATCCCCCGCTCGGCTCAGCACAGTGATGCGCAGGTCGTCCTTTGAGAGCTTCACAGCCGCACCGTGGCGGCGTTCAGCACTCGCATGACGAGGGTTGCGTTTTTCCCGGAGGAAAGACAACCGTCTGCGCAAATCCACAAGGGACATGTTCTCGCAGTGAGAACACTTACCCCCAGCGAACGCTGCCTCTGCGTGCTCGATGCCCAAACACGAAAGACAACGCTCGTGACCGTCCTTCGGACCCATGTATTTGCCGCACCCAAGATCGCACGGACGAAAAGCCATCCTGAAAAGGACGCTGATGTCCGGATATACGAGAGAGTGGCTGCCTTTAACAAGGCACAAAGCTCTCTCGTATCACTCTTTTAGGGAAATTCACTCAGATGCTTAGTTGATGAGCGCACAGGAAGGCAACGCACACACTAAACTCAAAACAAAATAAAGATGTAGAGTCGTGGAATTAAGCGAAGCGTCCGCTGTGGTACTGCTAGTCCAACCAACTTCAGCAATCGAATCCCACCAGAGTAGAGTAGCTTCTCAGTAGCAGATACTGCCGGCTTTCGAAGCGATAAAAAGCTAATTTCCTTATTTGCACCTGCTGCTTATATACGCACCTGGCGGGGCGGCGCCAGCATTATGCAAATATCTCAATGCCAAGTTCATTGGCGTTTTAGTAGTATTCGAAGCAGATTGGTCTCTCTAAGCGAGTTCCCAATTCGTCGGTCACGACGTGACGTCGTAGTGACCGACTGAAAGGGAACCACTAGTTATGAAGGGCTTAAAAAATAAATCTCTAATAACTTTACAAAATATATTTAATACATCTTTATAAAAAACTAATTAAAATTTTCCCTTATAGAATCTAGAAATGCACTGCAGCTGAAGCCACAGGTCTCACCTTGTGGCGTTCCAAATCTGAAGATGATATCTTTAAAGAGTAACCAAACCCTAAACCAACTTTTTTTTGTTAATGATCTGTAAGAATTGGGCTTTATTAGTGCTGTTCATTGATTTTAGTAAGTTTTTTGAGATTTGGATGTAAAGTGTTTCAATACTACAATAATATGGTGTAAAAACGTCTGAGTGCTGCCTTCTTCAGGTTGAACGGTGGCTACTGCAGTTGAATTTTCCTATTGGGTCCAAAAAATGACTCGTGACGTAAGCAGGTTCAAGATCACCACGCCCTTGTTATGGTCTCACCACACACTTAGTTCGTCCCCTCTATCTCCTTGGGATCTGCCCACTTTTCTTGCATTTTTCAAATATTGCCAGTGGGTGGAGTCAGGCTCTGACCAGGGGTTTAGTTACGCTTTAAAACTCTGAATTTTATGAAAGGTTTTTAGGCAAATCTCAGAAATGCTAACATTTATTTACCCACACCTTTGCATTGCATTCTTTGAATGTATTGTTCCATTATTTAGTGGAAATAAACATTCACACCTCTTCAGACAAATTATGGCCATCTATATCATTCTTTTGTAATTATTATATTTACTGACAACGATCTATTCACAGTAGCCTGGCTCCGCCCTCCTACATGCTTCCGCTTAATTTTCATTTTGCTTCATCAGAACGTCTGGGACTGCTGTGTAGAGTTTCGTTTTCTCCTGCAAAAATCTGCAGGTCCAATCAGCGAACAGAAGGGGGTGGCTAAAAATGATGACGTTGAGGTCGTGCGTCAGTTTGAGTTGTAGTTCAGTAATGGCAGCGGAGAAAGACGTGAGAAAAGCTATTTGGTCCGTTGTTGCAAAGCTGCCGAATATACAGAAGTTAAAGCTGGAGCAAGAACCAGGTTTGCTAAGTTTTGTTGTTCTGATTATTCGCACTTGTTGTTTCCGGCCGGTTTCGGCGCATGATATACGTCACGACTAGGGATGTCCCGATCAGGTTTTTTGCCCTCGAGTCCGAGTCATTTGATTTTGAGTATCTGCCGATACCGAGTCCCGATCCGATACTTCTATAATACATAAAAAAAGAAAACAAAGAGCGAAAAAACAGATCCAGGATGTTCCTTATGTCATGCCGCACACATTGCTGTTTCTGTGTGGAGTCAAAAGGGTCTAACTCTGTGCCAGCACATAACTAGATGTGCTAAAAAATAATGAGAATATATATAGTATATATGTTCAGGGGTTAAATTGGGGTTTGTTTTGTGGGGATGCTCTGTTAGGAGGGAGGGTTCGAGGGGTAACATGTTTAATCCTGATGACAGCAAAGCCACTGGTGTGTTTCAATGACATTTTGGACCTCTGATATGATTATATAAGTTTTAGTTTTAAAGCTGTGCCACAGGTTGACCCACACTTTAAAACCTTAACTTTAAATTGTGCACATCTATGAGTCTGACAATCTATATGCATTTGTTGCACATGTCAATCACTTTTTAGGTCGTAATTGATTTGTATAATCAAAATACACCATTTTATTAAACTATACAATAAGTTGTATCCAGTTATCTATTTAACATATTGTAATAAGATGATTGACATGGCTATACATTAGGGCTGTCAAAATTGCTCAAAAATGACGTTCGAATATTCTCCCTAAAAAACCCACGAATATTCGTACTATTCGAATATCTGGTTGCCCATTTTTTCAACGACGTTAACAACGCATTACGTCAATAACAGGACAAATTAATATAAAGAGACATAACTACTTCTACAGGTAGTCTATTTAAGTTTAAACATTTGACAACGTATATTACATACACAAAACAAGTAAATCCAGAGACATCAAAGTGATATGGTACCTCGGTTACATTGCTAGACAAAACTCCCTGAAGCCTGCTCCATCCTCGACACTGATCGGTCTCATGTCCTTACAAATGAACGAAATTAATTTCTCCGTTTTGACCTCTTGTAGTGTTGCAGACAAATAGCTTGTGGCGGGCGATGCAAAGTAAGTGTTAAGACGTGACTGTTTAGCTGGAGTTCCACACATTGTGGTCTCGTACACACTGCAAACTTTCAGGAGTGACAACCGCATTTAAATGTGAAAATGTGATGATTGACACGGAGATAACCATAGTGGTCTGCCGTCTCACGTGCTTATCACTCACAGCTTTGATGAAAATAATTTAACAGCATTATGTTTTGCAATAAACCTCCGTCGTGTCGTTGTGTATTGTACGCATTTGTGAGGCTGCGCGCGCTCTTGCAGTGTTGCCAGGTCCTCGTCTTTTTTGTACTCGCATACCATTTTAGCGCTTAACCGTTTATGGCTTTTGGCTCATGAAGCGATCAAGTTTTTGGTGTTGTTAAAATGTGAAGGTGCCAGTCCCAATATTTTGATCTTTGAGGTAAAGCGTTTGGATTTATTTTGGTTTATTATTGGATTTTTCTTGTTCGCTGTTTTTTTAGTGCAAGATCTGGCAACACTGAGCAGCAAACGCTTGTGCCTCTGTCATTCTACCGCACATACAGAAGACTTTTCCCCCTTGTAATAATTTATTTCTTCAGAAGAGAGACCTGTCATGTCCATGATGCACGTTTAAACACTTATTAACTACTTGTTGTTCAGTTCGGTTATGTAGGCTACACACTATGCAAAGTTTCTGTAAACGCGGTTGTCACTGCAGTTTGCAGGTTGTGGAATGCGATTGTCAGTCCCGTAAATTACTGAAGTGTGTGTGTACAGAACAGGATTAAGCATTAAAAGTTAAAGTGACAAACGAATTAATATGCAGTGTGTACAAGATGCCATGCTCATTTGGGTGCACATTTTCGAGATGTGACATCATGTTGCTATAGTGGTCGAATGGTATGCTAACAACTTTATCTTGCGGCTCAACAATTTTACCTCCTACCGACCAAAATCCAAAGTACTTCCAGAGATAGCTTTTTAGATTTTTGGGGGTTAAAATCGCTTTCTCTGCTGCGGTCAACTTTCTGCCATCTTCCATGCAAGACGCGTCAACTTTTAACAGTGACAGACAGTGTTACTACTGTGACCTGTCCCTGAACCAGGAGTACTAGTGCGCCCACTCACAAAGCAGACAGCCACGCCTCTACTACCGCGGGCTTTAAAAATATAATATAATAATAATAATTTATTCGAATATTAATTTTCATATTCGAAATTCGTTTTTTTTTTACTATTCGAATATATATTCGAATTTAGAATATTTGTTGACAGCCCTACTATACATACTTTAATACTTTGTTTCTAGACTTTTATTAAGTTTTTTCGATGTGTGCACCATTCTTACCTCTCTCTCTATCTCCCATCTCTACAATGTGTAATGTGATCCTCCTGCACGAATGCGCGTTCTTGAGGTTCTGAGTGAGACATGGAGCTGCGTACTGATGTAGATTAACTGAGCACATAGTGACAAAAACGATCAACGCGTCGTTTAAATGAGCGGGAAAAAAACGGTTTTGTCATGGATGCACTGCTGCACGAGTGTGTGAATGTAAACACGTCATTATTCGCGTCAGTTCGTACGCATCAGCGGGTACACTGGCGCGGAGCAGAGCAAGACTTTCAGTTTATGTATCCGAGTCCTGATCGGAAAGTAACGTCCGATTCCGATCAAGTCTGAAACCACGTGATCGGGGCCGATTTCCGATCACGTGATCGGATCGGGACATCCCTAGTCACGACCACACGTTAGCGACTGCGTATGGCAGATCCTGAGTGACTCTGCGCAGATCCAATAGTTTTAAATTTCAACAGAGGACCCTCCTTAACGGAAGTAACGCTTTGCAATGGAGCGTGGCCAGACTCTCTGTACAAATGAAATGAATGTACGAGAGTCTGGTTGGACCAGGCTATATTCACAGTTTTTTAATCCCTCTTTTCTTTGATTAAATGTCTCACTTCACCTTCTTTGACTTTGTTTCAAATGCCATTCTTCCAAAACAACCATTTCAATGAGCTTTCATTTTTAAATTACCTTTTTAATTTTTTTATTTTTAACACCATGCCAGCTCTATGGCTATGTTCATGGTGAGAGTCAGATTTCATTATATGGAATAAATATAAAAAAGTTTAAAATTAATTTGTCTAAAAACTTTAAAACTACATTTTGGACAGACTTGCAGTCCTCGAAGGGAGCTATGAACCTGCGTTCTGAACCTAGAGAGAGCGAACTGAGGCTAGTGCTCGAGCCCCAGGGTAACCCCCCCTGCAACAGAACTGCAAAGAGGAAGAACGAGAGCAGGGAAGGAGGAGATGGGGAGGAGGAGGGTTGCTGAGAAAATTGCAGCTGCACCCGGAGGCCTGAAGGCTGCCTTATATAGCCCATAATGATGATTGACAGACCTAAATGTTTAGGCTCCTTTTCAAACCTACGTTTAGAACTACAATTCAATAGTTCACCTGGGCATTCAAATCTTAATGATTAATGATAAACAAATGTGGCTTGCTGTCCCTGAATGGAGCCCTGCAGCTAGGCTCTGAACCTTCAGAGAGAGCGAACCTGAGGCCGGGGCTCAAGCTTAAAAATAATGTGTGAGGGACAGCAAGCTGGGTAGGTGCTTGCAAGTAATTAAGACGTGTAAGATTGGTGTTAATATCCTCTCTGACCCCCTCCCCCCAAAAAAGGTAGGATATCATCAATATTCCAGTTAATGGAAAGCCCTCAGCTTGGGGCTCTTGTGGGCGCACATGTGTTTCACTCTGTGTTAGTGCGAGCATGATGGAAGCTCTAAAGCAGTGAGCAAAGTTGTATAGAATAATGCTGTGCAAAATTGCGGCTTATGACTTCTGCGGAAGTTAAAGAAAAGCACATGGCCTGGGGCTTCTGCGGGATTGATGGTGATTCACTAATACGTTAGTGCAAGTGTAATGAAATCACAGCTGAGGCAGTGAGCAAAGTTGTACAAAATAATAAAGTGCGAAATTTAAGCTTATGACTTCTGCGGAATCTACCGGAAAGTGCGTGGTCTGGGGATCCTGCCGGAGAGATGGTGATTCACTAATGCATTAGTGCAAGTGTGATGAAATCACTGCTGAGGCAGTGAGCAAAGTTGTATTGTATAATGCGGTGTGATACATCTGCGGAAGTTAACGGAAAGTGCGTGCCCTGGGGCTTCTGCTGGAGCGATTGTGATTTATGGTGCAGCGATGAGAGACAATACCGAAGAACCATTTAAAATTGCATAGCCTGCTTAAGGTTGTAATAAACTCTGTGGTATGTATGTCGGACAAAAGTTGTGAATGGCGATAAGATTGGTGTAATGATTGGTCAGGTCGCCTGTCAATCAAGCTTGCAGCAAAGGGTCGATTGCCTAAGCATAGATGACAAATTCTAATTCTCAAATTCTTCGAGCATCGACCAAACCACATTTCTTTACACTGCATGCAAAGAGGTGTATCTGTACTAGAAAACTCCTGTAAACACCCCTGATTTTCAGAAGTATCTACTAGTTCCACTGAGGGTAAACTTCTTATTCCACCAAGAATCATACTCCCATAATGATACAAATTCTGCTGAAGGGATATTCCCGTGGTATATGCAGCCATTTGTTGCCATGGCAAGTAATCCCATTGAAGATTTTGGCAGGAGGCACTTTCACACCAACAGAGGTACTGTAATTTCACACCTTTGCACAATTCTGGTGTCCCCATTGGAATTTAAAGGGGCGGTGAATTTGTCGATTTTATTGTTTTATACTGTTGCCTGATGTCTACTTCTGATGTCCGCGTGGTTTTTACATTCAAAAACATCAAAATCAATAAGTAATAGGCTATTTTGTAACATAGATTAGTGGCTGTCTGGAGAAATGGTTCGTTTGAAGGGGCGGGCCGCATTGAAGACCTGGACGTAAACACCCACTGCTATGATTGGACGGCTTCATTCCCCGTCATTACATGTGGGGAAATGTTTTAAAAACATTAATGTGATAAAAATAGCAGCCGAACACAAATATGTTTGAGCCACAAAAAATTCTGGGTGCTTAATATGATACACATAAATGACAATACGTATATTAAAGTAGAAACAAAACTCGACGTGACTAAATTACCGTATACAACACAGTAAGCGCGCATCAGAATCTAAACTGCGGCTAATAAATCCTTATCAATAACTTTGTATAATTCGATTGTGCTTGTGAGGTTGCTTTTACATTCACGTAATGTTAAATACCACAGTTATATGATAAAAAATAAGCTTTGTTGAGTGTTTGACCTTTCAAACGTAACTCGCCTAAATTACCGTATACAACACAGTAAACGGGCATCAGAATCTAAACTGCGGCTGATAAATCCTTCTTTATAAATAACACTGTATATTTCTACCGTTAAATTACAGTCGTGTTGTTAAGTGGTGTATCTTTATTAATCGTTTAATGTTTTTAGTACATTAAAACAGTCAAACATACGTGTTTAGACACGGATGTTACAACAGACATATCAAGCGATCTCTTCTAACAAAGCAATAGTGTATAATGCTGTGTCATTGTTGTCAGATCCAATATAAGTGGTGCTTTTAATCACAGTCTCTCTGCAAATCCAGCATCGACTTCTTTCCAAATAAATCCGTGTACACAAAGTTAACAAACACTCCCCACACGAGCTGGAACTTCTTAAAAAGCAAACTTTTTCCAGGCATTTAATGTTATGTTCCAAGCCTCCGAATTAAAGTATTTAGCTTCTGTGTTGTTCCCACGCGGTTCTTCCACAACCGAAAATGCGTTTCCAGTCTATCATAACAGATCACCGCGTCAAAATAAAAGTCTCTCAGAAAAAATGTATTTAAAAGTCATTTTGGTTACATTTGTCAATCTTTAAATACATGTTTACTTATTGTGACACAGGTGTGTCACGCGAAGCTGTGGGCGGGACTTCAAAAGTGGTCCTTGTATTTGGCTATGGGGCGGTGCTTCAATTCTACTTTGACGTCATAGATTTCCGAATTCCACACTGGCTTGTTTTACTGGCTTGGTGCCAAAAACGGTTATATTTCAGTTGCACGGACGTTTTCAGTTCTGAAACTTGCAGGATGTTCATTTAAGTATGATGACCTCTTATATAACAAATTATCAAGTTAAAATTGAGTATTTGATTCACCGCTCCTTTAATCTCAACATTGATTGGTAGCTTTTAAAAACCACTCCCATAAACCTGACAACTATTGGGACACTACATGATTTGATTGGAGATAGACTCCTCCAACCCCCCCCCCCCCATACTAAACACCATCAAAACGCCCCCCCCCAAAAAAAAAAAAACTTGATTTGAAATGTTTATTTAAAGAGTAAATAAATATTGGCAATATTTGAAAAATGCAAGAAAAGTGGGCAGACCCCAATGGAGATGGAGGGGACGAACTGAGCTCGTACCAATTCAATTCAATTCAATTTTATTTATATAGCGCTTTTCACAATTGTTAATTGTTGCAAAGCAGCTGTACATGAGTAGATGTAGAGTAGAACACTAAAAATCAATAGATAGTATAAGAAGTACAATACAGCGGCTAATGATAAACCGTGTAAGCGAGCGTATTAATAATGTAACGTATACAGTACTAAGTGCTAAGTTAAGCCAAAGTTGGCTGACTCTCCCTGGGACTAAAAAAACACCTAGGAAAAAACCCAATGGGAAAAAATCCTAGAAGGACAAAAAACCCTAGGGAGAAATTAATATATATATATATATATATATAGACACGGGTAGGAAGCGGGTAAGCGGATTAAACTGGTTCAGCCGGTGGTCGTTGGTCGCGCATGGGCTGGGCATCACGTTGAAGTACAGCCAGTAGATCAGTGGTGCAATGACCAAGTGTGTGGTGAGATCGTAACAAGGGCGTGGTGAGCTTGTACCTGTTTACGTAGGATCGTACTGCTTACGTCACGCATTACAGCAACATCCAATAGGAAAATTCAACTGCAGTAGCCACCATTCAACCTGGGAAGGGCAGCACTCAGATTTTTTTACACCATGTATTGTAGCATTGAAACACTTTATACCCAGATGTCAAAAAAGTTACTCAAATCAATGAACAGCCCTAATAAAGCCCCATTCGTACATATCATTAACTAAAAAACGTTGGTTTAGGGTTTAGTTAACCTTTAATAATAAAATAACAGAGAAAATTAAAACTGCAAGCAGTGATGGAAGGGCCCTCGCACACATGTGCACCGCCACCCTATGGCCTTAGTAAAGCAATGAACCAGGGGGATTTAAATTTAAGTGGGTAAATATAGGTGGATATTTAAAGGAACTTTGATGTGCCACACCTCTTGTGTGCAGCAGGTGGCGCTGTTACTGTAACTGATTGTTGTTATATTGATGTGTTCAGGCCAGGACCCTTATAAAAAGTGTGAAGAATAGGGCAGATCGGACAATGTATGCCTGAATTGCAACAGATTCCTGTTTCATGGGGAAACATCACTCTTTGCGAGGCCGCCACAGACACGCCCTTCAACAAAAAGTCAAGATCTTCGCAATTTATCATCGCAAGGGCTTAAGATCAGTCTCACCTGATATGATAATGATTTGATTAAATCTCTGAGAACAGTAAATCACAGCGTAAAACAAGGCATTTCCTGCTACCTCTAGGTGGCGCTAGGACTGAAGCTGAATATTGTCATTGAAATGTGTTCAGGCCAAGACTCTTATCAAACATGTGAAGTGTGGGGCAGATTGGACATTGTATGCCTTAGTTATAACAACTTCCTGTTTCATGGCGAAAACGCTGTATTTTGTCAGGCCGCCAGGGACACCTTCCAACGAAAAGTCAAAGGCTTCGCAATTTAACATCGCAAAGGCCTTTAGATGAGATTGACCAAATATGATGACGATCTGACAAAATCTCTAGGAGGAGTTCGTTAAAGTACGAAGCCTGGAAATGACAAAATTTGCACAGAAATCACAGCAAAAATTAAAAATTCCTGTGGGGTTTAGAGCTTTGCTCCAAGATACTTTTTTGTAGGTCTTGGGGTGATAGATGACCCTACCAAATTTCGTATCTGTAGGTTTTTCGTAGCGGCGGGGCTGTTCTCTTGAAGTTTTGCAGGTGGCGCTATCGAGCCATTTCTAAGCACCCACTTCTGGCGCCTATGCCACATGTAAATTTTTGCCACTTCTGACGTGTGTGCAACGTTTTATGACTTTTTGAGCTTGTTTAGCCTGTCAAAAATGCGATTCATTTAGCGATACTTTGCGAGGCCGCCACAGACACGCCCTTTAATGAAAAGTCAAGGTCGTTGCTTTTTATTATCACACAAGATCTTGAGATTACACTGTTAAAATATGATGTTGATATGGTTAAATATCTAAGAGCAGTATGTCACAGCGTAAAACATGGTATTTCCTGCTACCTCTAGGTGGCGCTATGATTGAAGCTGAATATTGGCATTGAAACGTGTTCAGGCCAGGACACCTATCAAACATGTGAAGAGTGGGGCAGATTGGACATTGTATGCCTGAGTTAGAAATATGAGCTAAATAAATAAAGCTATTAAAACAGTCTTGCAAAATAAGCAGCATCTACCAGAACTAAAGCAATGAACTTTTAAACAACAAAAGATTGTATGTATCATTTAAAATAGCAGAGTGCCACTTGCTAGCTGCTAACATTTCCAACACATCAGTTCCTGATGCTTTGTTTTAAGCAAAGAACATCTCATATTTGCTTCTTTTAAAGTAATAGTCTACCCTTTTGCCATATTAAACTATGTTATTACCTCAACCTAGACGAATTAATACATACCTATCTTTTTTCAATGCGTGCACTGTACAGCGCATTGTAAATGTGTTAGCATTTAGCCTAGCCCCATTCATTCCTATGGTACCAAAAAAAGTTTTATTTTGTGGCACCATACTTACTGGTATAACTCCTCATGTAACAGTTTTTTAAATAGGGAAAACACGGAAGTTTTTGGTGGATTCTAGGCTAAATGCTAACACATTCACGACGCGCTGTACAGTGCACGCATTGAAAAAAGATAGATATGTATTAATTCGTCTTAGTTGAGGTAATAACATAGTTTAATATGGCAAAAGGGTAGACTATGACTTTAAGTCGTTTTAAAAAATTTAAACATCGAATTGATTCTTTTAACAGCTCGTTTTGCATGCAACTTCGCGTATTGTTAACCCTCATGTTTACTGCTGTGTACCAGGTAACAGGTACACTCTTAATGTTTTACTGTACAAATCTGTCCAAGCAGGCAAGCCTGTATGTCTTTGATTGATCCATGCAAAACAATGCATACAATTTATCTGACACACTTAAAGTATAAAAAGGGGGGTCATATGATGAAATGTTTTAATCTGTAAAATAAGTCTTTGGCGTTCCCAGAGTACATATGTGAAGTTTTATCTCAAAACACCCTACAGATAATTAATTATAGCATGTCAAAATTGCCATTTTGTAGGCCTAAGCAAAAATGTGCCGTTTTGGGTGTGTCTTTTAAAATGCAAATGAGCTGATAAAATGCAAACACTGATCGCAATGATGGTGGTTTATTGAAATAAACATGCTTCATCAGTCAGTGATTTTTACTTTGATTACTAATTATTTGTGTTTAAAACAAAACTTTGGTTTAGTTTTGATGAAGGGGTACTTGAGCCTTACTGATAGGGCTGTGGGGGTACTTAGGGCTAAAAAGGTTGAGAACTACTGAACTATGGTATTTGTAACTTTGGTGGAAAGGGGTTAATAAATGCAGAATTGAGGGCAACCCAGTACTGTAGGCCACCATTGTTGTTTTGGCTGATCGCGCATGCCTAGACTGAATTAACAGACGTTGCTGAACGCATGACGTTGCTGATGTCAAACACCGTTTGCTTTTTATTCTAACCCAAACACGCCATTGTTATGTAAAAGAACACACAAAGTGCATAAAAAGTAATGTAAACTGTCCCTGACATCACTACTGCGGTAGTGAGAGCGGAGACTAAAATTACTTCTGCTGCAGTGTTTTTTTTTTTTATATTTCCCAGGTTGATTGGACTGCTGGAGGTCATTGTGTGGAGACTTGATTAAAGAGATGGGCGGGGCCAAACGCCAGAAAAATTGCAGCTGAGGCCTAAAGGCTTCTTCATATACGCCCCATAATGATATTTCACCCAGAAAAAAATTATAGAGACTCTGCATTAACGCTAATAATGTTGTAAATAGCATTTAAATTCTTGCAAACATTCAATAACTTGCAAAAACCGACTGATTTGCTTCACAAGACAATATAACAACAATATTTCATGGGGATATCATTTGTCATGGGAAATAATTTTTGTAGTGGAAATATCTGCTTTTTGATATTACCTCTCAAAGTGGTGGAAACTGTTGACTTGCAATATATGACACTGCAGTTTCTGCAAAATATCTTTATTTTTGTTCTACTGAAAAAAAATGGCACCAACTTATTGGACGGCCTGAGGGTGAGTAAATAAATAGCAAATTTAATGCAATGGAGACATACTGTACCTGAGCCAGTGGCTTGTTCTCATGCTGCTTTTCATGTTCAAAGAACGTGTCCAGGCCGTGCTTCTTCACAATAATCTCTGACTCATCAGAGAAAATTACAGCATCCCCATCGAAGGCCACACGAAGTTGAGTGTCAGAGAGCTCTGTCTCCATATCAGGATTGAACATAATGGCTGCTGCTATACCTTAAAGACAAATATGTTTTTAAGGAAAAAAACACCAGACAATGGGTTTATCAAAATAACAAAAAAAATATATATATTAGCACTTTAAATACTCCTTCCAAAGGTAAGTGCGTTTACATGCACAAAACTAGTGGTTATATATCAAAAGTCAGCTTATTATAGAAACCTGTTTCATGCGTTAACATGAAAGTAAATAAACTGGCTACCCAGAAGACGGCATTTACATGGGATTTGTCAGGTTTCTCAGAGGCAGTGATATCATGTCATTCAAAAATTTAAGGAAAAATCTGGCTGCATCCAAAATCTCTAAAATGCTGTCCCCGGAAGCATCAAGGCACGTCCAAATTCAATGTTTGGTTTACTTCTTCATCTTCTTGTCTGATAGCTCTACATGTGGCCGTGCACGGGGAATGTGGCTGGTTGAGCCTGGTCGACTTCAAAAAAATAAAATGGTGGCTAAAAAACAATGGAGCACAAATTTATTCACTTTTACACCTTTAGATTGCATGTCTTTCAAATACTCCATGTAACATGAGTTTTTTAAAGGGTACATTCCATGAAAATCTGACTTTTTCCATATTTAAGAGCTACAATTGGGACCCCAGTGCTTCTACCAACACAGAAAACATGAAAAATAGCAACCCTGTAACTTTGTTTTGGTAAGCCTCTCTCTGCAAGCATGTGAAAAAATAGGTCATTCAGATTTTGTTCACCTCATGACGTAGTATGAGGATAATATTATAATGATAGCGCCCCTTCATCTGCACTCTCCAACCACAACACCACCATTTAGTGCGAGGGACAGAGAGATATAATGACTGAAAGCACGTGTCTGTATTCCCTTAAACACATACAGTACAATCGTATAACTTGTACTTTTAATCGTGTTTTTAAAGGTAAAGATGAGGATTACCATAGTGTCAGAGAGAGAGCGAGTGAGCGAGCATCGTGACTGTATTCACTTTCATCAATATAAGCATAAATATGTTGTTTAATGTGCTTCTCTAAAGTTTAAAATGAATACGAAGAGTCACAAGACAGAGAGTAATAGATTGACAGAACAACGCAAATGTATTCACTAAATAACACACAATATAAACATAAACATGTCGTTTTATCTGTTTCTCTGAAGATTAAAGCAGTGAAGCAATAATCAACAGGAGTCTACAGAAACGTGTAAGTGTATTTGTTTCTAGTCTTGTGAGGTTTTAGCACAGTTTCGCTGCTAATAAACACTCGCTTGTTGACCTTTGTCTCGCTTGCTGAAATCGTATTTTTTCCTGTGCGTCCTCACGTTAGTTTCGGCTATTTGTTGTTGATTGTTGTCGGACATGGCCTGCTGAGTTCAGTTCACAATTAAAGTTTTTATTTTTAGGGCCTTTTTCTGCCTTTATTTTGATAGAATTGTAGTAGAGAGTAGACAGGAAAGTGTTGGGAGGAAACAAAGCAGATTTTATTACAGCTATTGCTTCACATTCTGGTCTTTCTGTTCTAGCACTTACTGAGACCTGGATTAAACCAGAGGACATTGCCACTCCTGCTGCCCTCTCTAACTACACTTTCTCCTACAGTCCTCGCACAACAGGAAGGGGTGGAGGGACCGGTCTGCTCATTCCAAAGGACTGGAAATTCCACAGCACCACCCTCATGTGACAGCAGCTCTTTTGAGTCCCATGTTGCTACTATCATCCACACTATTAAAATCCATTTTCTAGTTATCTATCTCCTCCCCCCCAGGTCAACTTGGACACTTCTTGAAGGAGTTGGATGTACCTGTGCCTTCATTCCCAGAGAATGGTACTCCTTTAGTTGTACTTGGTGAAATCGCAGGCAGCTGACTTTAACACCCTGACTGCATCATTTGACCTCAAGTGAGTCAAAAAACTTCACCAACCCACAGGTCTGGTAATGTTTTAGATCTTATCTACACACGCTGCTGTTCCACTTACCATACACAGGTCACCCAACTACACACATCTGATCGCTACCTTCTCAATCTTGGGTTCGACCTAACTCCCCCAGTCACTGCACACAATCCCCCATTGGCCAGGTTCCGGCGCTACCCGCGCACGCTCTCTCTCTCCTGCTTATCCTCTGTGGGCTCTTCCACACTCTCCTCTCCCAACCAACTCTCTCTGTTAGATAAAAATAACGCCACCGACACTCTGTGCTCAACTCTTACATCCTGCTTAGACAGTTTATGCCCTCTGACATCTGGACCGGCCCGGGGCCTCCCCCATGGCTATCTGAGGTTCTCCGTGATCATCGCTCCAGGCTCAGGGCTGAAAAGAGGAAGTGGCGCAGATCGAAAGATCCTCTGTCTCTATCAGTCTCATCTTGCCTCCTTCACCACGGATGTCTCCTCTGCTAAGAGCCAATACTATCATTCAAAAATCAACAGCTCACCTGACTCTTGCACTTTCTTTAAGACCTTCTCTACTCCTTTTTGTCCGCCTGCCCCCCACCTTCATCTGACTTAATGGCTGATGATTTTGCCTTCTTTGTGAAGAAAACCAATACTATCAGCAGTCAGTTCCCCGAGTCCCACGCTTCTTGCGCATGCTCAAACCTTGTCTTTAAGAATCGACAAAAACCCATCTCTTCCATTACCTCACTTTCTTATATAGGGATTACTATCTTTCTCTATTTTTCTTTATTTCTATCTGTACATTTTTATCAAAATTTTTTACTAACCAACCCTTTGCTATGTACACTGTGTTGGACTTGATGATACTATTTCCAGTGCACTAATGTATTGCTGTTCCTGTGTTACTATTATTGCTTCTATTGTTTACCTCATTTGTAAGTCGCGTTGGACAAAAGTGTCTGCTAAACAGTGGCGGCTGGTGCTAAAAAAATTTGGGGGCGCATACAAACTTGAAATTTTACTGTAGTAATGCAGGTCTGTAATAGGGCTGTGCAAAAAAATTGCCTGCGATTCTCATGCGCGTGTCATCAGTAAAGCCGGTTTCGTGATTAGAAGTAAATTGCCATCAGCTGCTTTCAGATGGAGCGGCATTAACTACACAGAACCGTAGTTCACAGAGAAGCTAGGCAAATTCACATAAATTATTGGAGTCGATTTTCCTCGATTATGAATGCGATTTTGCCTAGCTTCTCTGTGAACTACGGCTCTGTGTAGTAACTGCTGCTCCATCTGAAAGCAGCTGATGGCGATTTACTACTAATATATAATCATTGGTGGATGACAATTCATTCCTTAGCAACCAATGAAAATACCCTAGCAGCCATTTTGTAAGAGCTATATTTCTGCATCAGAACATCATAGAGACATTTGGGTGGGCTCTTTTGACTCATTAAACTTGTTATATTTTGTGTCCAAATATTTTCCACAGGAAGCACAACTCACATTTTTTCTTCAGAGATATAGTGTTCCATGACTCTCAATAAGAGAGGGACAATTGCAGTGAACAAGAACATTGATTTTTTTGATAACTTTTTCCTCTTTCTGTGCCCTTTTTGGCATTTATCTTTTACAAGTATACATATATCTCGAACGAACAAATACAGAGCACCATTTATCTTATTTCGTAACAATCTTATTAATATAAAATTAGAAAACAATATATCAACAGATAAAACTGAAATGTTAAAATCTGGTCTTCCTTACATTAGATTGCTAACCAATAAAGAACCAATTATCAATAAAATCACTACAGACCAAAACTTGGATGCGTTCTGCTTAACAGAAACTTGGCTTAAAACGAACAATTACATTACATTAGTTTAAATCAGTGTTCATTGCACGGCTCAGCAAGCTTTAATTTGTGGTTTGCATGGCAGTAAATAATACAGTGATATGAACATGCAGGCATGCACTTTTTCTGTCTTTTCTGCTCCGGACGCAAACTTTGTTAGAAAACTATACCCATTAGATCAAGATGCACATCGATAAGCGCACAGAGCGATCGTCATATGACATTAAAGTACCATGAGATCAAACTGCCTGTTATGCTTTCAAATTGCTCTTGCGGCACAGTAATGTCACTCGCCAACCGTTCTGTGCAGCAATGCATGAAATTAAGAGAAAGGTGGCCCCCTGGTGGTTCGGGGGGCACTTGCATACGCATATCATAAGAATGCTTAGCATTAAAATCCTGTTTTTGTCATTAAGGGAAATCATATTGTCTCTGTTACAAATTTGACTGATAAATGATAAAGAATGTTTTGCCCTTGTATTTATTGCATTGCAAAAGATTGATAAGCAAACATGCTATTTATGACTGGATGTTACTTTGCCGTAAGGGCAGCTCTCCTATTGACTCTGACCTATCAGTGTGGCTCTTATGAAAAAAATTGTGAAGACCACTGGTTTAAATAAATCCACCCAAGGTGGAGTTTCTACAATCTATAATAAAAATAATATAAGTAAATAATATAAGTAAATCAAAAATCTGAACTAAAATTTACTTCATTTGAAATAATGTTGCTAAATATGGAAATAACAGATCATAACAACAAACAGCTTTCTTTCGTCCTAGCTACTATCTACAGACCTCCATGCCACCACACAGATTTACTTTAAAGGTGCCCTTCCTCTGTCGTTTTTATTGTTTTATACTGTTGTCTGAGGTCTACGCATGACGTTTGAATGGTTTTTACATCCAAAAACATCAAAAGCAATAAGTAATAGGCCATTTTGTACCCTGATTTTGAAGCTGGTTAGAGAAATGATCCGTTTTAATGGGCGGGCTGCATTGACGACTTGGAAGTAAACACCCACTGCTATGATTGGATAACAGTTTTTCGTTCAAACTAACTTTCAATTTAATCTCATGTGTAATCAGTTTAATGTTAAGTGAGTGTCTTAAGACTCAGTGTCTTTCTTACACACGCATATTTTATCATAAACCCTTTTGACACACACACGCGTGTCTTTTATCGTAAACCCACGCACAAAAACACACAAACAAACACACACACACACACACACACACACACACACGAATTCGCGTGAATCGCGTCCCTCTAAAGAGAAATCCCGGCCGCAACTGATAGTGACACATAGTACTAAAGTGTTTTACTCACACACACACACGCATGTCTTTTATCATAAACCCTTTCAACGTGTGTGCAGCATGAATTCGCGTCCCTCGGAAGAGAAAACACCGGCCGCCACAGTGACACATAGTACTAAAGTGTTTTACTCACATAAGCTGCGCCATTCTGTCCGGATCCAATATTGATAGAGGAGCATTGCTTTTTAATCGCAGTCTCTCTTCAAATCCAGCGTTCTTCTGAACATCCAAACATGTAGCAACTGTTATGATTCCCTCGTTTAATAGGAATGATGTCTCTCAACAAAAACAATGGCCCGAATATGGTACGGTTGACGTTTAGCCATCCTTGCTGTAACTTGTTAAAATAAAAACGGTTTTATGTGGAAGGGCCTCTTTAAGAAATTGCAAATTTCCTGTCTGAGCTAGTAGTCACTATAAATAAAGTTATTATCATTGGTGACTTTAATAGCCACATTTTCAGCCAATGTTAAATTAATTAATTAAATGCTAAAAAAAAATTCAAAACATGTCCCAAATTTGACAATAAAATGCTATAATAAAAATGAAAAAAAAAACAATTATTAAATGGTTTCATTTTCAATGGTATAATGCATTTAGAAAAGTTTTTACATGTCCATTTACCCTAACCCTAGGATTTGTTATTTGAATGGAATAGTCTATTTTTGCCCTATTTGAAAGGGTCATGATGAATAATAATTTGGAGCTCTGCTCTAATTTTCTGCTCTGCTCTGAGGCTCATGCCAACAGCTCACATTAGTAAACAGACCTTATATTTTGACCCCGTTTCAGATGAAAATACAGATTTTTGTGATTCTTTATTTACTGAACATTTTGAATTTTTACTTTTTTACAACATAGCCCAAGATCTGCCAAAAAACACAGGAGGTTACAATACGATATTACAAAACCATATATTGCAGGATAGTAGGTACCATTTGGGATTACAGAAGGTCTGATACAGCATTAATAAGGTCCAACCAAGACTGTATTGTCTTTCCTGGCACCCAGTAGGTATGACATCCACATCACCCTAATTGGAGTAGATGGATCCAACCATAATTTTAAAATTACCTTTTCAGCAGCAGTCGAATGGCAGATAGAACCATTTTTTGATTGATTGACAATGTCAATGAAGAATCACCCAAGTCTTCAAAAGATCCCACACAAGGTCCTGTACCCAGGACCAGAGCCAAGCAATTTGTAAACAGTCCCAGAACGTAGGTTTGTATGTACCTTTACTTGAACTATTAGACAGATGACAGAAAGGGTCAGACTTCCTTTTCATTTTATATAATAAACAGGGAGTGGAATACGCCTTATAAATTAACTTGTGAAAATACAGATTTTGAGAACAACTAATGCTGCGTTCCAAGCAACCTGTAACCCGTAACTCACGACTTCAAAACCACGACTCACGACTCTGAACTGGGAGTACATCGATCTAGTACGAGTTCACGGGTGGGAAGTCACGGGTTTGACTGCCGTTCCAGTGCACTTTCACCGGTAGAAGGTTGTAAAAACACGAGTTACAGGCTGCCTGGAACGCATAGGGTTGTGAGTCGTGGTTTTGAAGTCGTAATTCACGGGTTTAAAAACCTGCCTGGAACGCAGCCTAATTGTTAACAATAGAACTTCAGCTAAACGCTAGCAATATAGCATTAAAGGTATAGCGAAAGATTTTCCCGAATTTTTTAAAAGAACTGCCCCTCCACTTTTTAAAAAAAATGCACATGCGCAACACTCTACCTGCTCCCCAGAGAGAGAGAAACACATGCACGAGAGAGAGAGAGAGAGAGAGAGAGCATGCAGGAACCTAGTTCTTCTCTTAGGAACCTAGTTCGTTTACAAGTTGCTGTCTGCATGTTTACCGTGTCTGCGCAGTAAGGGACTTGTGCCAGGGCTAGCATCGCTAATCATAGCTCTGTCACATCACATCAACTTTTACTAGGAGTGATTTTAAATGGATTTCTCCAAATAGCATGCCAAACTTTACCTGTCGAGTAGAAACTTCACGTGGTAAGCCCAACCTGTGCTTTTAGCGCACGCCAGAATGTGAAATAGTCTTCCAAAAACACTCTGGTCTTGTTTCTTACTTCATAGGCCTTTCTCTTCTTGTCATACAATTCGTAGACACTTTTTCTCTTGCAATCCTCAGACATTTTGAAAAAACAAGGTAAGAACGCTATAACTTCAATGAATGGCCAAAACCGTAGACCACCACACATATACAACTAAAAAGTGTGCATGCGCAGAAAGCGAACCTAGGGATGAGCACATACGGCGGCTTAACGTCAACATATCATCAGAATGATTGACAACTGGGATGACCAATAGTCTAGATCAGGGGTTTCAAACTCAATTTCATCCCGGGCCACATCAGCATTGCGGTTGCTCTCAAAGGGCCGGTTGTATTTGAACGACTGTATAATATCAACTCTTTTATTACTGTACATTGCATAATTTTCTCTGCATTTGCTTGGGTCACAGGTAGGGGTGGACCCAGATGTTAATAAGGTCACGCCCCTTTCTCCACCTCGAGGAGATTCCCAAAGCCACCCCAATGACCAGACACACACAGTAAGCATAATATTAAAATACTCTTTATTTAAATTACTTAAAATAAAATAAATAGGGGAGAGAGGGAGGGGAACTTAAAATAACGGCCTCTTCAGGCTCTCGTTATCTCCCTGGCAGGGTTTCACACAGTTCCTTTTTCAGGTCGTTCACTCGCTCTCTTTCTTCTCTTTCCACAGGCATCGTCTTGGACACAAAAGCACAGTTACTCTGCTTTGGACGGTTCTCGCCTCTCGGCTGGGCTCAGCGTACCGTAAGTACAGGTCTCTTTGCTCTCTCCTCAGGTTATTCACTTTCTCTGCTCTTCTCTCCACAGGTATCGACTTGGACACAAAAGCACAGTTATTTTGCTTTGAATGGCTCTCACCTCTCGGCTGGACTCAGCGTACCGTAAGTACAGGCTTTACTCTGTTTCTCTTCAGAATAATCACTCTCTCTCCTCTTTTCTCCACAGGTATCGGCTTGGACACAAAAGCACAGTTAATTTGCTTTACGATGGCTCTCACCTCTTAGCTGGACTCAGCGTACCGTAAGTACAGGTTTCACTCTGTTTCTCCTCAGAATAATCACTCTCTCTCCTCTTCTCTCCACAGGTATCGACTTGGACACAAAAGCACAGTTAACTTGCTTTACGATGGCTCTCACCTCTTAGCTGGACTCAGCGTACCGTAAGTACAGGTTTCACTCTGTTTCTCCTCAGAATAATCACTCTCTCTCCTCTTCTCTCCACAGGTATCGACTTGGACACAAAAGCACAGTTAACTTGCTTTACGATGGCTCTCACCTCTTAGCTGGACTCAGCGTACCGTAAGTACAGGTTTCACTCTGTTTCTCCTCAGAATAATCACTCTCTCTCCTCTTCTCTCCACAGGTATCGACTTGGACACAAAAGCACAGTTAACTTGCTTTACGATGGCTCTCACCTCTTAGCTGGACTCAGCGTACCGTAAGTACAGGTTTCACTCTGTTTCTCCTCAGAATAATCACTCTCTCTCCTCTTTTCTCCACAGGTATCGACTTGGACACAAAAACACAGTGGCGGGCTTTACAGCAATCGGCGCGTCGTGTGCTGGGGTAAGTAATTCCTAGGTAGCGTCGGGGGCGA
Source organism: Paramisgurnus dabryanus (assembly GCF_030506205.2). NCBI lineage: Eukaryota > Metazoa > Chordata > Actinopteri > Cypriniformes > Cobitidae > Paramisgurnus > Paramisgurnus dabryanus. The sequence goes on from NC_133348.1 coordinate 37,526,946, forward strand.
ACCCTCACGACCAGTAGATGGTAGCAGAGGGGCGGAAAATCCCAGCGTCTCACCGGGCCGAGCGCTGCCCTTTCCTCGTTACCGTCAGGTGTTCGAATTCTGGACAGGGGCGCCCCTTTGTAGAGGCCACGGGACGAAGGGATTACGTCACCTCTCTCTCTGCAACGGAATGGAATGGTTTATGCAATGGAAAACATCAACAATAATAACCCGAAATCGTACTCACACCTCTGCTGCTTCCTTGGCTCTTCACCGCCACTCTTCACATCCACCCAATGGCTAGACAGGGGGGAAGAATCGTTTCTGAGCACCGTACTATTTCTGGAGGCCCGAAGCACGCTCACAACGTATGCTGTATTATACTAACTACGCCAGCAGCCTCTTTGTCTTCCCTTGACGAAGTGTGTGAAGGCGGGGGTTAATCTGACAAAACACACAGCCAAACACAGCAACCCACAGCAATAGACAGCACCACGTCAAAAATAAAGGTTTCCACAGCACAAAGACTCACCCACCACTCCAAGTGTACAAAAAGGACGCCCGTCTTCTCTCACTTCGCTTCGTTCAGGTGTGGCGATGGAAATATGCGGCCCAGCTAGTGACGTTCGTTATTGTGTCTGCTTCGGTAAATATTTCCTCAGCTCACCCACCACGCTCTATGAGGTGTAGGGCCGTCCTCCTTCTCCTGAAGGGAGTTAACATAAACCAGGTCAATACAACAGTCACTTTCAGCTTGCTCTAGTACTCACAGCGATGCCGTTTTAGATCCCTTTTTCCACTTCGTCTCAATCCGTCATATGTTCGTTCTCCTCATAACCTTTAAGGTTCACGATGTCCTCACAATCGCACGATTCCAGCCAGCAAAAGCTCTCTTCGGGGTGCTCTTTTACTCTCTCTCTTCCCATCCTGCCTTTCTTTCGCCTCTCGTGGCTCCTGTCCTCTTTCCACGCGCTCGTAGCGCAGCCCGGATCAACAGAGCCTACGGGCTCTTCAAAAGGTGCGGATCCTCTTGCTGCCTTAGGCAGAGGAGCTTTCCCCGTGTCGATCGCCTCTCGTGTCTGACGTCCTCTCTTTGTGTTTCAGCAGAGCTATTTATTCATCTCCCTTTCCCACAGCCTCCAATCACACTTCGCTTACTTAACTCTTCTCACCTGTGGCTCGTAAAGCCCGATTAGGTTTCCCTGGAAACCAGGAAGGGAGAAGGTCCGTCCTTGAATGCGGCCCGGTGGGAAACCTTCCGGGCGGAACCAAACTTCCTTAACTTTGGTTCCGCCCTTAAAAAGATCGTCACCTTGTGACACTTGCTTACTATTGGTTTTGTCAATAACTCAATTAATACCTAGCTTTGAAAGTAGAAGCCCAGGCAAATAATAACAAAGTGTATAGAGAACAACTATTCTACAGATTATTTTAAAAATAAATGTGGTGACAAAAACACATGTTGTATGGGAGTACACTCAAAATGTTCTGTTATCCTTCATTGTGCAGGTAAGAAAATGAGAGGCATTTTAAAATACTAATAAAGAGTTTTACAATCTCCACCACAACATGCATTTATTAAACACATATACTCTTGCTTGTCTTTCTTGCCCTCTTTACAAAAAAGCTGTGATTTTTTTTACCTGGCTTTGAGTGTCTGATTGACTGATGTCTCATGAGTTCAGTGTTGTAGGCTACAGATCAATATTTTCAATCGTTTATTAAAAGTAATCAGTTCAGATGAGTCATTAGTTTGCGTATTTAGCGGGAATAGACACGTTTGTAAACTAATCCCAGCTGTACATCGCGAAACATTTCTGTAAACGAGATGGAAAACATTTTCTCGCTGGATGCGCGTGAGCATGCGCGAGAGAGGGAGAGAAAGAACGAGCAGATGTCCGTTTCTAAATCCAAAGGCTGCAGCCTGCGGGGGTAGCACATGCAGCGTCATCAAGCCTGGTTTATTTAAGTTAACTGATCATTACATTCGCAAGTCAAACACCCATTACAACTATTTACTATAAACGAAGAATAATATTTAACTTTATAATTGTTAATATTCTGAAACAAGACATTCTTGATGATGTATGAAGCCTGGAAATGCGACCTCCGTACGCTGCAGCCTTCGCATTAAGACACGGCCACTCTAGTAGTGCGCGGGTGCGAGGCAATGCTCGTTCTCTCATGCAATCATCAACATTATCACTATAATTACATTACAAAAAAGACTTTGGCGGGACAAAAATTAGTTTTGGTGACTGCTAATAAAAATAAATGTAGGAAATAACCTGCAAAAAATAAAACTTATAATAACAATAAAATAATCTGTAAACTCTTGCGGGCCATATAATTAACATAATTTGTAAACTCTCGCAGATTTGGCCCACAGCCTTGAGTTTGACACCCCTGGTCTAGATGATCCACCAGAAAAAAAATATTCCGCTTTACATCTAATTAGCATATAGCGCTAACTCAGCAGTCACAACTTAGTTGGTCTGTTTACTAATGTGAACTTTTGGCATGAGCCTCAGAGCAGAGCAGAGCTCAACATTACTATTTTAACAACTTTGTAATAAATTGAATGTGTAATTTAATGTAGGGGCGTACATCTCGACTGTGATGTCACAGTTGGTGTAATGTTAAGATTGTTGAGAGGTCTGTTTTTCAGCAGTTTTTTGTGTGCACAAGGTTTACATAAAAATGAGGAAACAAATGCGTTTGAGGCTCATGATATGTCATTACCATGTACAGAACTTTTTTAATTTATCTATGCCCAGGTAAATAAAGTTTTTCATTCTATGGCACCTTTAATATAATGACATTATTTACATCCCCACCAATGTCAAAATCAAAACTACACCCTTGCTTACAGATAGATCATATTTAATATTTTTAGAGGTGATAAAATATTTGCCATCCTGACTATTCTTCCATCTGTTTTAACAAGTAGTTGGTTGTTTTCTTTCATGTGCTATTTTGCCATTGTAAGCATTTGAGATCTTTTAAGGTGAGCATTCTAAACTTTGCTGCATTTCTTTTTACCTTTTCCCTCTTAAATCAACTTTTTAATAAAAACAAACAAAATCATGTTATCTTGTGTTTGTCTGAAGTGTCAAGAGCAGTTAGTTACAATTGTTATCTCATTTTTGCATCTGAACTCTTCACATATTACTGCATGAAGTAGAGACATACGAGAAAACAGTATAGAAATAAGGAGAAGATCATAACAAACAGAAAACGTATGATATATATTAATATATTATACATGGATGTATTGATGATTGAATACAATGGATGGTTATGATGCAAAAATGTTAAGTATAAACAATTTACCCTCCTCAATGGCCTCCAGGACTTTCTTGGAGTCTTTAGAAAGATACAGGTTGGTCATATAGGCCTTGAGGTAGCCGATTGGGCTTTGACCTCCAGTCATGCAGAAACGCTCAATGGTCAGATCTGATAAGAAGGAATAAAAGAATACATTCATATTACCATTCAAGTATAAATAGCTGCTTGTTCTATTGCAGTGCTTCCCAAAATGTGGGTCACAATGTTATTGCATGGAGGTTGTGGCCTAGGTTGAAATAAAGTTTAAAGCATTTCACTGTTCAAACCCCCAACAGTTCTCTTTTATCACCCCTTACATATGGATAGGTTTCTTCAAATTCTTCAAAATACCAAATCTTAAGCAAAAAGCTGAGATAATTGCAGTTTTATTAAGGACTTTTGTTGGAGATCAGATTCAGAGCGATGATCAAAACATGCACAGAGTTTTTACTGTTTTTGCATCAGTGGATTATTCAGTGTTGTCATGAGTCCTGTGTCTGCCCTGTTTTCTAGTCTGCCTTGTTCCTTGTTGTTCCTTTGTGCTCTGCCCCCTTGTTTGTTGCCATGGACATTAATTCTTATCCTGTGTTACTCTGTTACATGTTAATGCTGTGTTCTTGCCGGTTTTGCCTGTACCTTTGGATTTATTTATTAAACTCTCTAAAAACTGCAGTTGGATCCGCTCTACTTGTCTAGCCTTGCCTACCCGTAACAGAATGACCGAAAAGGAATGAATCCAGCAGTTACCCTAGTCCGACTTAGGGCGCACTCACATTATCCAAACCATGCCCCAGCACGATTGTCACCCCTCCCTACTCCCCCAGGTGCACTCACTCACACTGTACTTTTTATCGATCCGAGTCCGGGCGCGCTTTGGTCATTAAGATGCGATTGTTTTGAAAAAAGCAGCAAGTAAAGGTCTCTCTTAACACTGGAACCCTCCGTAATGATAAGTCTCTGTTTTTTATTTGGAGTCGTTTGGT